>NC_052149.1:4155879-4318656 GCF_902713615.1 Scyliorhinus canicula
ATCTTCAGCAAGCAGAATGCAGAATTCTATCAGCGGTACGTCAGATGGATCCTCACATTCTTTGGATACTGACCCAGTAACATAGATATTACACCCTTCACAGACTCTCATCTGAAAAACTACAGAGGAGAAGCCCCAGTCTGTGGGGAAATAAATTAACACTCCACCCAATAAATAAATTAACACTCCACACAGGACAGACTCAGGTGGCATAACCAGACATTATGGTGGGGGTAGGGGTGGGGGTGGGGGGGGACTTAGCTCCAGAATCCTGCCAGGGTCCCAGGGAACAGTGCTGGGGGGAGGTGGGGGGGGTATCCTGGGGGCTTTCATTGGGATGGGGTTTGGGGCAGCAGGGTAGCATGGTGGTTAGCATAAATGCTTCACAGCTCCAGGGTCCCAGGTTCGGTTCCCGGCTGGGTCACTGTCTGTGCGGAGTCTGCACGTCCTCCCCGTGTGTGCGTGGGTTTCCTCCGGGTGCTCCGGCTTCCTCCCACAGTCCAAAGATGTGCGGGTTAGGTGGATTGGCCATGCTAAATTGCCCGTAGTGTCCTAAAAGTAAGGTTAAGGGGGGGTTGTTGGGTTACGGGTATAGGGTGGATACGTGGGTTTGAGTAGGGTGATCATTGCTCGGCACAACATCGAGGGCCGAAGGGCCTGTTCTGTGCTGTACTGTTCTATGTTCTGTGTACGTTGGAGGCGGATCCTATTGGGGAGTGGGGTCTCCGTGTCCATCGGGGGTGGGGGGAGGGAGTTGTTCGTGTTTTTTTCTTCTGAAGGTTAGGGCCAGCGTGACGGCCTGGGAAACGCCTCCAGAATATTCTTTTCAATGTACAGCAGGCACCTCAAATCCCTGCAGAGATATCGCCAAAGCTGCCTCTGCAAAATCCTGCACATCCACTGGCAGGACAGGTGTACCAACGTGAGCGTCCCCTCCCAGGCCAATATCCCCAGTATCGCGGCACTGGTCACACTCGACCAGCTGAGATGGGCGGGTCATATTGCCCGCATGCCCAACACAAGACTCTCAAACAAGTGCTCTACTCGGAGCTCCGCAATAGCAACCAATCAGCAGGAGAGCAGAGGAAACGTTACAAGGACACTCTGAAAGCCTCTCAAAATAAATGCGACATCCCCATCGGCATGTGGGAATCGCTTGCCTTAGAACGCACAAACTGGAGAAGAAGCGAAGGCGACAATTACCTTGAGAGTCAGAGGGTGGAGCATGCGGACGCCAAGCATAAACAGCAGAATGAGAGCGCAGAATCCAGAGCATCCCACCTACCCACCTCATCAAACACCACCTTCCAAACCTGTGGCAGAGTCTGCGGGTCCGGGATCGGACTATTCAGTAGCCGGAGAACCCACCCCCCCCCCCCCGGAGTGTGAGCGAGTCACCCTCGACCCTGAGGGACTGTCCAAGAAGGAGATTCTTTTCCAAGTGCTTACGATGATGCCAGAGGCAAAGTGATTCAGAATTAATTTGATGAACTCTTTGCATTGGATGTCAAAGACAATGTATTTGCCAGTTCGTTTACTGCTTTCACTGTTGTTAAAGGTATCTCAGTACAATTAATTCATTCAACAAACTGTGCCACATTGATTGGATTTGAGTTTTTTCACACTTCAAAATGGCGACCAACACACCCACTGGTGGGTGTTTAGCTCACTGGGCTAAATCGCTGGTTTTGAAAGCAGACCAAGGCAGGCCAGCAGCACGGTTCGATTCCCGTACCAGCCTCCCCAAATGGGAGCTGGAATGTGGCAACTAGGGGCTTTTCACAGTAACTTCATTTGAAGCCTACTCGTGACAATAAGCGATTTTCATTTCATTGGCGGCGGGCGGTTAACATTTTGTAAAAGTCAACCCCAGTTTTGGAACGATTTGTGGATTTATATGCCGACATCTACGATAATAATCCTCAGCACGTTCAAAGAACAAAGAACAATACAGCACAGGAACAGGCCCTTCGGCCCTCCAAGCCTGCGCCGACCATGCTGCCCATCTAAACTAAAACCGTCTGCCCTTACGGTGTCCGGAACCTTCCATTCCCACCCTATTCATATATTTGTCTCGATGCCCCTTAAATGCCGCTATCGTACCTCTTCCCACCACCCCCCCAGGCACGCGTTCCATATATTTACCACCCTCTGTGTAAAAGACTTGCCTCGTACATCTGTTCTAAACTTTTCCCCACGCACTTTAAACCTATGTCCCCTAGTACTTGACTCTCCTACCCTAGGAAAGAGCATCTGACTACCCACTCTGTCCGTGCCACTCATAATCTTGTCGACCTCTATCAGGTCGCCTCTCAACCTCCATCGTTCCAGTGAGAACAGACCGAGTTTATAATAACAATACTACTACTGATAATAATAATCACTTATTGTCACAAGTAGGCTTCAATGAAGTTACTGTGAAAAGCCCCTAGTCGCCACATTCCGGCGCCTGTTCGGGGAGGCCAGTACAGGAATTGAACCCGCGTTGCTGACCTTGTTCTGCATTACACCAGCTGTTTAGCCCACTGTGCTAAACCAGCCCCTTTACCTCTCCTCGTAGCTAATGCCCTCCATACCAGGCAACATGTGGGCAGCACGGTAGCATGGTGGTTAGCATAAATGCTTCACAGCTCCAGGGTCCCAGGTTCGATTCCCGGCTGGGTCACTGTCTGTGCGGAGTCTGCACGTCCTCCCCGTGTATGCGTGGGTTTCCTCCGGGTGCTCCGGTTTCCTCCCACAGTCCAAAGATGTGCGTGTTAGGTGGATTGGCCATGCTAAATTGCCCATAGTGTCCTAAAAAAGTAAGGTTAAGTGGGGGGTTGTTGGGTTACGGGTATAGGGTGGATACGTGGGTTTGAGTAGGGTGATCATGGCTCGGCACAACATCGAGGGCCAAAGGGCCTGTTCTGTGCTGTACTGTTCTATGTTCTAACATCCCAGTAAGCCGCTTCTGCACCCTCTCCAAAGCATCCACATCCTTCTTTTAGTGTGATGACCAGAATTGTGCGCAATGCTCCAAATGAAGCCTAACTAAAGTCCTGTACAGCTGCAACATGACTTGCCAATTCATGCACAGAGGTGATGCTCAAGTGAACTGGTACAACTGAGTGGACTGTGTGAGTAGGCACACGCTCGCATTTCTCTTCAATGCTTGAAATTGCAGTGTTTAAAATGAGCCAAGTGTTTCACGGCTGTTTCCATTGACATCAGGGTCACTAATCGGAGGACCAAGCTGTAAGATAATTGGGTAAAGAACAGAGGGAAGACAGTTTCCAAAACCAGCGAGATTATGTCATTTGAAATGTGCTGCCTGAAAGATTCAATGATAACTTTCAAAAGGAAATTGGACAAATAGAAATTGGACAAATAGAAATTGGACAAATTGCAACAGAGGATAGAGGGAAACAGCCTGCGAGTGGGACTGATTGGATAGCTGGTCGGAAGAGCCAGCACACAGGTGATGGACTGAATGGCCTCCTTCTGTCTTGTTTCATTTCATGCTCAGTTCCATATTTTATCTCGAGTAAACAGGTGTTGTAAAAGTGAACTTGTCAGCAATCCAAATCTCAATTTTAAAGCAAAATAATCCACTCATTCCCTCTTTGACAGATATACTGAGTAAAGGTTGATGCCAACAGGCAAGATGTACTTGCAGTACCTTCAAATACATTGCTCTTCCTTCTCAGCTCGTGGTGATTATTTTCTTACAAATCAATACACGGGACAGGTAATCAGTTGATTTTTTTTACATATGGCTTTAACTTTCTGTCAGTTAGTCAGTCGCCTGAAGATGGAGTCTCACCCCGGTCTATCAAAACTGTCGCGCCAACAGCCAAGAGACTGAAATGTATTCTCGGTGATTGTAACTAACACTCAGGTGTCAGCTGGCATGTCGACACACAAGCCTCAAGTCAGCTTAAAATAAGTGTTTTCTTTCGGCAAAGATTTAGGCTGCAGAGAACGTGGCAGCCTCACAAAATAATCACTCAAACCTTTTTAACGGCAACTTGCATCTTAGAGAGTGCTTCTAAAGTAGCAACGTGACTGGAAAAGTCGAAAATGGAATGTCTAGTTTGGCTCCATTCGACAGTCTCCAGCGATACTGAGTGGCGAATTTGCGTTGCCTCTCACAACAGGGTCCTGCTGGGCAGGTTGATGGGGGCTGTGTTCTGCAGTATGGGAGTCATGGCCATAAACATGGCAGACAACTCTTGTGTCCTCCCTGATCTCCCACCAAAGGAGCAGGTGGCTGCCTCATCCATGGTCCCCATCCACACTGGCTTCACAGTGAGGTTGAACAGCCTTCTGCTGTTGTGTCAGTGTAGAGTGTGTCCTATAATTCTGTCCATCTGGGGGGGGGGGTTGATAGCGGCTGTGAGAATATTAGTTGCTGATTCCCAGAGGGAGCATCATGGTTTACGCACTTCCCCGGCGGGATCTTCCGACTCTTTGTGAATAGCAAGGTCAGTATTGGTCGTCGATTTCTTTTCCATCTCTTCGATCATGATGGCATTGCACCAAATGGCCTCTTAACTGGGGTGGAAGGAAGTGTCCCTGACACCATTCTCAGGGTGATGTTCAGCTCCATGGCCACGATCTTTGTGTGGACCATGACAGAGCAGTATTCTGCAGCAGAGTAGACCAGGGCCAGAGTTACAGTGTTAAAGGTTCAGCCTCTGCTCCCTAACAAAAGCCCAGGATTTGTAGACCAGATTTCCCCCCCCGGTTTCCCATTTCTGACTGGTGGATTCAAGAGAAGGTCGATAGGTGAGAGGAGGTCAATAGGAGAGAGTACTTTCCATGGTATCTTGGACAGGCATCATGACCAAGGCACCTCCTGCAGAAGGATATATTCAGTTCTATCCTGCAGCTGTTACTCTTCAGGTAGTGGTTAGCGCTGCTCCCTCATAGCGCCAGGGTCCCAGGTCCGATTCCTTCCTTGGGTCACTGTCTGTGCGGAGTTTACACTTTCTCCCCGTGTCTGCGTGGGTTTCCTCCGGGTGCTCCGGTTTCCTCCCACAGTCCAAAGATATGCAGGTTAGATGGGGTTACGGGGATAGGGCGGGGGGGGGGGGGGGGGGGGGGGGGCCTAGGCGGGGTGCTCTTTCGGAGGTTCTGTGCAGACTTGATGGGCCGAATGGCCTCCTTCTTCACAAAGGGATTTTGTTTATTAACAATTCATTGGAGCATCATCATCAGGCAAAACCTGACACTGCGCCACATCAAGAAAGATTGGGGAGAGGTGACCCAATGGCTTGTTTTTAAGGAGGAAATCAAATGCGGTGAAGGTTTGGTAAAAAATCCCAAAGCTTTGCGTGCAGGCAGCCGAAGGCAAGGTGTTCCCTGGTACAGAAATGGAAGAGGGACATAGGGAAGAGACCAAAGCGTCTTTGGTGATATTCCAATGCAGAGAATGATGTCAAAATAAAAGTTAGACAATTTTCAATACTGCATCCTGCTCAAGTGTTTACTCAGTATGTGCAATGTAGTGAAACATTCCATGGTATTTTACCCGCGCGCGAATGGGATAGAATTTGACAGCAAGCCACAGAAGGAGAAACTCAGCCGGGTGATCAGATGCAAGTTTTAAGGAGCCTGTTAAAAGGAGGCGAGGGAGAGAGAGACAGACAGAGGAATTTTAACAACAGGGGATTCTGCTCAAAGGGGTGATCTGGAACAAAGAGGGATTCGCAATTCACGCCACCCTCTCTTAGATAAATCATAAGCATATGTGACACTAGAATACCTCATTAATATTGATAAAAAGTCTCCTAGATAATAATGTAACCACCAGGCTTAGATTAGTTTGAAGCTGCAGAAACCATCTGCTTTATAATTAAATAATTTCAGCACAGTCATTTACCCAACTTTTCACAGTCAGTCGAACGTCCGACAGATTAACTTTAAGCAGTCGAGCGCGACAGAAAGAGGGATAGCAGAACAATTCCAGTGCAGCCTATTTAATTGATGTTTTACCACTTGCATCCAAACAGCAAACCCCAGGCAGACTCACACACACCGAAACATCTGTCTATGAATTGACAAAGAGTCGCTGTGTTAAGGCTCTGTGGAGATGGCTGGCTGGCCTATTAAAATTCAGGACCAACCATTGACTGATATTTACAGCTACAACTGCTTGGTTTCTATGCTTGGAGACCGATTTGCCACGTTTCCCAGTCATTGCTCACTACTCCCTGCCATACTCTCTTCATTCTGTTCTACTTGCGGAATCCCCCCCACTTTAATTTTACAACAGTTTATGCCCACCTCACTCAATCACTCCCTAGTCTTTGGGGGAATTCTGACAAACCGGTTTCCTCTCCTCAAAATGCCTCTTAAAAAACTCTTACTGCCATGAAAATAACAACGTCGTATATTTCTACAGTGCCTGTAACAAAGCAAAACATCTCAAGCTGCTTTACAGGAGCAACTAACAAAGAAAGTTTGACACTGAGCCACAAAGAGAGATATTCAGGCATAAAGTTTAGTCCAAGGTCGGCAAGGGGACACAGTGGTTAGCACAGTTGCTTCACAGCTCCAGGGTCCCAGGTTCGATTCCCGGCTTGGGTCACTGTCTGTGCGGAGTCTGCACGTTCTCCCCGTGTCTGCGTGGGTTTCCTCCGGGTGCTCTGGTTTCCTCCCACAGCCCAAAGATATGCCGGTTAGGTGGATTGGCCATGCTAAATTGCCCTTAATGTCCAAAAAAGCTTAGGAGGGGTTATTGGGTTATGGGGCTGGGGTGGAGGTGTGGGCTTGAGTGGGGTGCTCTTTCCAAGGGCCAGTGCAGACTCGATGGGCCGAATGCCCTCCTTCTGCACTGTAAATTCTACGATAGGTTTTGAGGAATGTCTGACAGGTAGAGAGGTTGAAATAGGGAATTCCGGAGTTTCGGGCCTAGGCAGCCTGAGGGATGGCGAAGTGATGAAAATCGGGGATGAACAAGGTTTCAGAGTTGGAGGAGGTTTCAGAGTTGGAGGAGGTTTCAGGGTTGGAGGAGGTTTCAGAGTTGGAGGAGGTTTCAGAGTTGGAGGAGGTTTCAGAGCTGGAGGAGGTTTCAGAGTTGGAGGAGGTTTCAGAGTTGGAGGAGGTTTCAGAGTTGGAGGAGGTTTCAGATTTGGAGGAGGTTTCAGAGCTGGAGGAGGTTTCAGAGTTGGAGGAGGTTTCAGAGCTGGAGGAGGTTTCAGAGCTGGAGGAGGTTTCAGGGTTGGAGGAGGTTTCAGAGTTGGAGGAGGTTTCAGAGTTGGAGGAGGTTTCAGAGTTGGAGGAGGTTTCAGAGTTGGAGGAGGTTTCAGAGTTGGAGGAGGTTTCAGAGTTGGAGGAGGTTTCAGAGTTGGAGGAGGTTTCAGAGTTGAAGGAGGTTTCAGAGTTGGAGGAGGTTTCAGAGTTGGAGGAGGTTCCAGAGCTGGAGGAGGTTTCAGAGCTGGAGGAGGTTTCAGAGTTGGAGGAGGTTTCAGAGTTGGAGGAGGTTTCAGAGTTGGAGGAGGTTTCAGAGTTGGAGGAGGTTTCAGAGGTGGAGGAGGTTTCAGATTTGGAGGAGGTTTCAGAGTTGGAGGAGGTTTCAGAGCTGGAGGAGGTTTCAGATTTGGAGGAGGTTTCAGAGTTGGAGGAGGTTTCAGAGCTGGAGGAGGTTTCAGAGCTGGAGGAGGTTTCAGAGTTGGAGGAGGTTTCAGAGTTGGAGGAGGTTTCAGAGTTGGAGGAGGTTTCAGAGTTGGAGGAGGTTTCAGAGTTGGAGGAGGTTTCAGAGTTGGAGGAGGTTTCAGAGTTGGAGGAGGTTTCAGGGTTGGAGGAGGTTTCAGAGCTGGAGGAGGTTTCAGGGTTGGAGGAGGTTTCAGGGTTGGAGGAGGTTTCAGAGTTGGAGGAGGTTTCAGAGTTGGAGGAGGTTTCAGAGTTGGAGGAGGTTTCAGAGTTGGAGGAGGTTTCAGAGTTGGAGGAGGTTTCAGAGTTGGAGGAGGTTTCAGAGTTGGAGGAGGTTTCAGAGTTGGAGGAGGTTTCAGAGTTGGAGGAGGTTTCAGAGTTGGAGGAGGTTTCAGAGTTGGAGGAGGTTTCAGAGTTGGAGGAGGTTTCAGAGTTGAAGGAGGTTTCAGAGCTGGAGGAGGTTTCAGAGTTGGAGGAGGTTTCAGAGTTGGAGGAGGTTTCAGAGCTGGAGGAGGTTTCAGAGTTGGAGGAGGTTTCAGAGTTGGAGGAGGTTTCAGAGTTGGAGGAGGTTTCAGAGTTGGAGGATGACTGCGTTTCAAATGGTTACGTGTCTGGGACAGATCACACAAATAGGGAGTGATTTCAATACAAGAGTGAGGGTTTGAAAGAGGAAGCATTTCTGGTATGACCGCTGATATTGATCGTCAGCGCAGTGGGTGATGGCCGAACTGGACTTTTCGGCAGGTAGGACACTTGAGTGGCAGAGTTTTTAATACATTTTTTACTGTCCTTTTAATCAATTTCCTCCCCCACAATCTCCCATATCCCACTTTACAACGTCACCCCATCCCTACCACTACTCCCTCCCTGGGCGAAGTGACACTGCTTTTATTAATTACAAAGAACAAAGAAAATTACAGCACAGGAACAGGCCCTTCGGCCCTCCAAGCCCGTGCCGACCATGCTGTCCGTCTAAACTAAAATCTTCCACACTTCATGGGTCCGTATTCCTCTATTCCCATCCTATTCATGTATTTGTCAAGATGCCCCTTAAACGTCACTATCGTCCCTGCTTCCACCACCTCCTCCGGCAGCGAGTTCCAGGCACCCACTACCCTCTGTGTAAAAAACGTGCCTTGTACATCTCCACTAAACCTTGCCCCTCGCACCTTAAACCTATGCCCTCTAGTAATTGACCCCTCTACCCTGGGAAAAAGCCTCTGACTATCCACTCTGTCTATGTCCCTCATAATTTTGTAGACCTCTATCAGGTCACCCCTCAACCTTCGTCGTTCCAGTGAGAAAAAAATGAGTTTATTCAACCTCTCCTCATAATTAATGCCCTCCATACCAGGCAACATCCTGGTAAATCTCTTCTGCACCCTCTCTAAAGCCTCCACATCCTTCTGGTAGTGTGGCGACCAGAATTGAACACTATACTCCAAGTGCGGCCTAACTAAGGTTCTATACAGCTGCAACTTGCCAATTCTTATACTCAATGTCCCGGCCAATGAAGGCAAGCATGCCGTATGTCTTCTTGATTACCTTCTCCACCTGTGTTGCCCCTTTCAGTGACCTGTGGACCTGTACACCTAGATCTCTCTGACTTTCAGTACTCTTGAGGGTTCTACCATTCACTGTATATTCCCTACCTGCATTAGACCTTCCAAAATGCATTACCTCACATTTGTAAATTGCATTACCTCACATTACACTGCGACCAATACTTAACCACAAGCCTTTCTGTAATTATCCAGCGTTGCACTTACGAGCAGTTCATTGTGTTCATGACTGCTAAATCCCAGCCGTCCCAAATTCCACAGCTAAGGGTTAAATCCAAATCTAACGCTTGCCTGTGTGTGTCTCTGTAAATGAGGGTATGTTGGTGTGTGTGTATGCACCCATGGGAGTGTGCGTGTATGAGTGTGTGTGGGAGTTTGTGTGTATGAGTTTGAGTGTGCTTCTTGTGTGAGTCTGAGTGAATGAGTGTGTGTGTATAAGTGGGGAGGCAGTGGTGTTGTGGTATTGTCACTGGGCTAGTAATCCAGTGATCCAGAGTAATGCGCTGGGGATCCGGGTTCAAATCCTGCCACTGCAGATGGTGAAATGTGAATTTAAAAAAAGCTGGAATGTAAAGTCTAATGGTGACCATAAAACTATTGATGATTGTCGCAAGGACCCATCCAGGTTCACTAGTGTCCTTTAGGGAAGGGAATCTGCCATCCTTACCTGGTTTGGCCTACACGTCACTCCAGACCTGCAACAATGTGGTTGATTCTTACATGCCCTTTCAATTAGGGATGGGCAAAAAATGCTGACCCAGCCAGCAACGCCCACGAATAAAAGAAAAGTGTGTTTGCGTATGCATGTGAATATGTGTCCGCATGTGTGTGAATGTGTCCACATGTGCGTGTGCGTGCATGTATGCGTGATTTTAACCACACTGAGCAGTTATTACAGATGCTGAATGATTGTAACGTGAACATTTCCAACTCTTCCAAAGTTATTTTTAAGAAACAGACCTGTGATTTTGCAAGGACTGACCTCTCAAAATACAACCACTGCTCCCTTCCACCCACTTATTCTGCTGTCTGATTAGGGGCTTCTCCCATTTCCCAAAAAATAAAAAAAAGGTTGCCTCACCCCTCTGTATTCTCAATTTCCTGATTTTTAAACAGGTGTCCCTTGAGAACTGAACTCCTGCCAGAGCAGATACCCTGGGACCTAAAGTCCCTCACATCGGATCGGAGACATTTCAGTGTGTTCAATTCCCCGGCTCCTCCCTCTGCAAAAGCAGAGATCGACCTAAAAATGGGGAGGTTACTCTGTTCCTCAGTCCAATTATCTTAACGCCTTTTTCCCTGGTTCAGCTCAACCCCCCCCCCCCCCCCCCCCCCCCCCTCCCCCCCCCAGCCTCAGCAGCTCCTCCAGGGAGAGAGTTCCAGATTTCCGGAGCCCTATATGTGAAGAATTGCTGCCTGCCAGGTTGGAAAGTGAAAGTTCTGCCTCTTTGTTGTTGACCACCCCCTCCCCTCACCAGAGGAAACAGTTTCTCTCTGACTGTCATATCAAATCCCTTAATCATCTTAAACACCTCAATTAGATCATCGTTTAATCTTCCGACCCAAGGGAATACAAGACCAGTCCAAACAATCTACCCTCATAATTTAGTGCCAGTACCGTTCTGATAAATCTCTCTGCACTCCCTCCCTGTGACGTCAACTCCAGAACTGAACACTGTGCACTAAATAGATTCTCATCTTGAGTTTTTCACAGCTTCAATCTGAATCCCCCCCCCCCCCCCCCATTCTTTTCCATAAAGGTCAATGTCCCGTTCACCTTTGTGAATTATTTTTGTACCCGTCTGTCGGTATATTTGTGCCCCTCACGCTCTCTGATAAGTCACAGTTCCTGGGTCCTCACCATTTAGAAAGTTTTCTGATCCATGTTCCTTCGCTCCAAAGTAAATGGCCTCACACTCATTAACCTGCCCGTGAATGCCACATTGCCAATCTATTCCGTTAAATCAATACTGAGTCTCAAACAGTTCTAATATTCGGTAAAAATTAATACTTGGAAGTGACTGTAATTGCCTGCACCAGTGGCTTCGCAGAAGAGATTTTAACTGGAATAGTTCTATGTGAGCCAGCGGTCCTTAAACATCTTCTCCCCTGAATAATCTTGTTTTTGTTTCTCAAAAAAATATTTTTATTCAAATAAGGATATACATAACAACATACAAATAATCAAAAAATAACAAAATATCAAAATACAATTCTCCTAATTTGAGATTTTTTTCCCTTTTTCCATTAAACTTTCCCTTTTCCCCCCCCCTCCCCCGTTTCCCCCCTACCCCCCCCCCCCCCCCCCCCCCTTACCCACTGGCAACAAACAAATCCGTAAATAGAGACAAGAACAGCTTCCATCTCGTCCAAAAAACCCCAGCTGGTCCACAAAGGGCAAAGTTAAGTTTCTCAAGTTTAAGGAATTCCGCAACAACCCCACGATATTTTTGGCACGTCTTCAGATTTCCGTTCAAATCAAATTTGCCTGCGGGCGATCAATGTGGCAACGGCCCCTTCCCCCATCTATTCGCCCTGGTATTTCCGACACCCCAAATATTGCCTCATGTGGTCCCAGGAATATTTCCACCTCCACAATTTTTTGATAATATTTTAAATACCGAGACGCAGAACACCACTAATCGCGGACTTGACCAGAAGATGTGGACATGGTAAGCTGGTCTTCCTTTACACTCCCACATTGACCGTCTCCCTCTGTGAAGAATCTGCTCATTTGTTCCTGCATTATATAGGGCCCTGTGTACATCCTCGAATTGTATCAAGCTCATCTGAGCACATGAAGATGTAGCATCGACCCTGTGCATAATCTCACTCTATAACCCCCCCCACCGCCATACCAACTCCACATCCAATTCTTCCTCCCACTTTTGCTTTATTTCTTCAATCGGTGCTTTCTTTCTGTCCATCAGCCATCTTTAAATGTTAGTAATTCTCCCATCTCCCAACTCATCTGGCAAGAGCAATTTATCAAGGAGGTTGTTATCTGGGAGTCGAGGGAAAGAGGACAACTCCTTTTTCACCAAATTTCATAATTGAAGATATATATAAACTTCTCCTCCCTCTGCATTTTGAGTTTCTCCCTCAATTCAAACAAGGGCATTTGTATGGGCGGGGAAGGTGCCGAGGGTGGGGAAGGTGCCGAGGGTGGGGAAGGTGCCGAGGGTGGGGAGGACCCTGCTACAGAGGCAGAGGGGGTGGGGGGGGGGGGGTTGACGTTGCCGAACTTGCTTCATTATTATTGGGCGGCGAATGTGGACAAGGTGCGGCGGTGGTGGGAAGGAGAAGGGGTAGAGTGGGTTAGGATGGAGGAGGAATCTTGTAAGGGGTCTAGTTTGAGGGCTATGGTGATGGCAGCATTGCCAATGGCTCCGAGTAGGTATTCAGGGAGCCCGGTGGTGCAGTCCATGGTGAAGATATGGAATCAGCTGAGGAGGCATTTTAGGGTGGAAGGGATGTCAGTGCTAACGCCGCTGTGCGAGAATCATGGGTTTGAGCCGGGGTGGGGATGGATAGTGTATACAGGAGGTGGAGGGAAGTGGGGCTGATCGAGGTGAAGGATCTGTATTTGGAGAAAGGGTTCGCCAGTCTGGAGGAGCTAAGGGAGAGGGTAGAGCTGCCGAAGGGGTGTGAGTTCAGGGAGCTGCAGGTTAGGGACTTTGCGCGAAAGGTCTGGAGAGGGTTCCCTAGATTGCCGGGATACACCCTGCTGGAGCGACTGCTGCTTCCGGATGTGGAAGGGGAGGGAAGAATTGGGGATATATGGCTGGGGGAGCAGGGAGGCGAGCGAGTGGTGAAGATCAAGAAGAAATGGGAAGCGGAGTTGGGAATGGAGATCAATTGGGGAGTATGGAGTGAGGCACTGCGAAGGGTAAACGGGACCTCCTCTTGTGCAAGGATGAGCCTGATATAGTTTAAGGTGCTGACTCGGGTGAGAATGAATGGGTTCTTTCAGAGCATAGCAGATGAGTGTGAGAGGCATGGGCGGAAAATTGGGAAGATTCTGGGAGGGAGTGTTTGCGGTCTTAGCCAGGATAGTGGAGGAGGAGGTGGACCCGGACCCTTTGGTGGCGATATTTGGGGTTTCAGAGGAGCCGGAGCTCATGGAGAGGAGGAAGGCCGATATCGTAGCCTTCGCCTCTCTGATTGCACGGCGGCGAATTTTACCGGAGTGGCGGTCGGCATTGCCACCGGGGGTAGCGGCTTGGTTGGGTGACCTGCATGACTTCCTGCAATTAGTGAAGATAAAGTATGAGTTAAGGGGCTCAGCAGGGGGGTTTAAGGAAAGGTGGGGATGTTTGTGACCGTGTTTGAGGGGCAGTTTGTCACAGGGAGTGGGGGAGGTGAAAAAGGGGAAAACTTCGTAGAGACTGTATAGTTGATTGTTGGGAAGCATGTTTCCCGGGGTGTTTATAACAAACACACTTTCCGCTACCTGTTTGTAATAAAATACATTTTTTTTTTAATTCAAAAAAGGTCAGCACAGTGGTTAGCACTGTTGATTCACAGCTCCAGGGTCCCGGGTTCGATTCCCGGCTTGGGTCACTGTCTGTGCGGAGTCTCCACGTTCTCCCCGTGTCTGCGTGGGGTTTCCTCCGGCTGCTCCGGTTTCCTCCCACAAGTCCCGAAAGACGTGCTGTTAGGTAATTTGGACATTCTGAATTCTCCCTCTGTGTACCCGAACAGGCGCCGGAATATGGCAACTAGGGGCTTTTCACAGTAACTTCATTGCAGTGTTAATGTGAGACTACTTGTGACAATAATAAAGATTATTACTATTCTTCAAAGTTCACAAACCTACCTTCTAACGAGTATTTCACTTGTCTCAGCCCAGCTTTATGCCACTGTTTAAATGTTGTATCCAATCTTGCCAGGGTGAATCGGTGGTTTCCATAAATAGGGACTAACACTTTCCCAAATCTTTCCCAAACAAAATTGGTTCCAAATTTTTAATGAAGATGCAGCACCGGACTTTCTGTAAACATCCCCGAGGGAAATGGGAGTGGGTCCACAGCGAAATCCTTCAAAGTAGCCCCTTTACACGATGCTGCCTCCACCTGTACCCATTCTGCTTCTTTCTCTCACGACCATTGCCCAAGCTTCTCCAAATTCATCACCCAATAATAATGTAAAAGATTGGGCAGTGCCAACCCTCCTGATTCCTTTGCAAAAACACACGTGGAATTCATGGGACTTTCTTTCCAACTGAGGGACAATTTAGCGTGGCCAATCCCCCTACCCTGCACATCTTTGGGTTATGGGGGTGAGACCCACGCAGACACAAACAGAACGCGCAAACTCCACACGGACAGTGACCTGGGGCTGGAATCGAACCCAGATCCTCGGCGCCGTGAGGCAGAAGTGCTAACCACTGCGCCAACTCAATTCATGGAATTTTATTAGCCCACATAAAAATCCAAAATCATTAGATCCATTTTATAGAAAAATGCCTTAGGTAGAAATATCAGGAGGGATTGAAACACGAATAAACATTTTGGTCGGATTTTCATTTTAATCGTTCGCACCTGCCGGTGGTCGGTTTAGATCCTTGGGCTGGACGGCTGGTTCATGATGCAGAGCAAGGCCAGCAGCGTGGGTTCAATTCCCGTACCGGCTGAGGTTATTCACGGAGGCCCCACCTTCTCAATCTTGCCCCTCGCCTCAGTTGAAACCACCACCAATCGGCTCTCTCCCTCAAAGGGGAAAGCAGCCCATGGCCACCTGGGACTGTGGTGACTTTACCTTGTAGCCATCCTCCACCCGGACTGTCAGATTCCATTTATACATTGTGGCCCAATCATGAGCTACATAAATACCTGATTTTATTTTTGGTTAGTTTGAATGGACGGGAACTTGAATCTGTTTCTCCCCCTCCAGGGCATTCATTGGAAATAGTCCACTTTTTGTTATATTCAATTTGTAGCCCGAGAAAGTTCCAAATGTATAATAATAATAATGAAGAGGGACATGCGGCCTTCCATTCCCATACCAGCTGGGCATTCTGAATTCTCCCTCTGTGTACCCGAACAGGCGGCGGAGTGTGGCGACTCGGGGATTTTCACAGTAACTTCATTGCAGTGTTAATGTAAGCCTATTTGTGACAATAAAGATTATTTATTTATTTTACATGAACACTGCAATGAAATTAAATGAAATGAAAATCGCTCATTGTCACAAGTAGGCTTCAATGAAGTTACTGTGAAAAGCCCCTAGTCGCCACATTCCGGCGCCTGTTCGGGGAGGCTGGTACGGGAATCGAACCGTGCTGCTGGCCTGCCTTGGCCTGCTTTAAAAGCCAGCGATTTAGCCCAGTGTGCTAAACCAACCCCTGCTACAAAAGCTACAAAAACCTACAAAACCTAGGACTTGGCTCCTCCCTCTGCAACTGGATCCTCGACTTTCTGACCCACAATCAGTAAGAATAAACAACACCTCCTCCACAATAGTCTTCAATACCGGGACCCTGCAAGGCTGTGTACTTCGCCCCCAACTATACTCCCTGTACACACACGATTGTGCGGCAAAATCTGTTTCCAACTCCAGCTTCAAGTTTGCAGATGATATGACCAAAGTAGGCCGGATCTTGAATAACGACGAGTCAGAATACAGGAGGGAGATAGAGAACCTAGTGGAATGGTGCAGCGACAACAATCTCTCCCTCAATGCCAGCAAAACTAAAGAGCTGGTCATTGACTTCAGGAAGCAAAGTACTGTACACACCCCTGTCAGCATCAACGGGGCCGAGGTGGAGATGGTTGGCAGTTTCAAATTCCTAGGGGTGCACATCAGCAAAAATCTGTCCTGGTCCACTCACGTCGACGCTATCACCAAGAAAGCACAACAGCGCCTATACTTCCTCAGGAAACTAAGGAAATTCGGCATGTCAACATTAACCCTTACCAACTTTTACAGATGCACCATAGAAAGCATCCTATCGGGCTGCATCACAGCCTGGTATGGCAACTGCTCGGCCCAGGACCGCAAGAAATGTCAGAGAGTCGTGAATACCGCCCAGTCCATCACACAAACCTGCCTCCCATCCATTGACTCAATCTACATCTCCTGCTGCCTGGGGAAAGCGGGCAGCATAATCAAAGACCCCTCCCACCCGGCTTACTCACTCTTCCAACTTCTTCCATCGGGCAGGGAGTACAGAAGTCTGAGAACACGCACCAACAGACTCAAAAACAGCTTCTTCCCCATTGTTACCAGACTCCTAAATGACCCTCTTATTGACTGACCTCATTAACACTACACCCTGTACGCTTCATCCGATGCCGGTGCTTATGTAGTTACATTGTATACCTTGTGTTGCCCTATTATGTATTTTCTTTTCTTTTATTTTATTTCCATGTACTTAATGATCTGTTGAGCTGCTCACAGAAACATACTTTCCACTGTACCCCGGTACACGTGACAATAAACAAAATCCAAAGTTACTGTGAAAATCCCCCAATCGTCACATTCCGTTGTTAGAAGGTAGGTTTGTGAACTTTAAAGAATAATAATAATCTTGATTATTGTCACAAGTCGGGTTACATTAACACTGCAATGAAGTTACTGTGATAAGCCCCTAGTCGCCACATTCCGGCCCCCTGTTTCGGGTACACAGAGGGAGAATTCAGAATGTCCAAATCATCTAACAGCACGTCGTTCGGGACTTGTGAGAGGAAACCGGAGCACCCGGAGGAAACCCAAGCAGACACGGGGAGAACGTGCAGACTCCGCATAGACAGTGACCAAGCCGGGAATCGAACCTGGGACCCTGGCGCTGTGAAGCCACAGTGCTAACCACAATGCAACCGTGCTGCCCTATATATGCTTCCAATACATTCATAATCTTGCCCATACATTTCAATAGGTTAGATATATATATAATAATAAATCATCCACACATCGAGAAACTCCACGTTATCTACTCCCTCAAACAACACCTGACCATTCCCAAGGAGCTCGGACTGCAATATCCGGAGGTTCTATTGCTAATGAACAGACGGGGGGATAACGAACAGCCCTGCCTCGTGCCCCTAAACAGTTGACAATAACTCGAGCTGACCAAATTAGTCTTAACACAAGCTGTGAAGGTGTGTATAATAATCTTACCCAGGCCATGAATGTTGGCCCCAATCTGAATTCACCCAAAACCTCCAGCAAAGAACTCCACTCAACCCTATCACAAGCTCTCTCCACAGGAGGAAGTGGGGGGAGGAGAGGGAGGAGGCGGAGGGGGTGGGGGAGGAAGAGGAGGGGAAGGGTGGGCGGAGGAGGAAGAGGGGGAGGGGTAGGGGTAGGGGTGGGGGGAGGAGAGGAGTGGGGGTGAGGAGAGGGAGGGGTGGGGGGAGGAGAGGGGTGGGGGGAGGAGAGGGAGGGGATGGGGAGGAGAGGGAGGGGGTGAGGGGGAGGAGAGGGGTGGGGGGAGGAGAGGGAGGGGATGGGGAGGAGAGGGAGGGGATGGGGAGGAGGGGAGGGGATGGGGAGGAGAGGGAGGGGATGGGGAGGAGAGGGAGGGGATGGGGAGGAGAGGGAGGGGATGGGGAGGAGAGGGAGGGGGTGTGGAGGGAGGAGAGGGGTGGGGGAGGAAAGGGAGGAGGTGGGGAGGAGAGGGGGATGGGTGGAGGAGAGGGGTGGGGGAGGAGAGGGAGGGGATGGGGAAGAGAGGGAGGGGGTGTGGAGGGAGGAGAGGGGTGGGGGGAGGAGAGGGAGTAGATGGGAAGAGAGGGAGGGGGTGGGAGGAGAGGGAGGGGGTGGGGGAGAGGGTGTGGGGGGAGAGGGAGGGGGTGGGGGAGAGGGAGGAGGAGGAGGGGAGAGGGAGGAGGAGGGGGAGAGGGAGGGGTGAGGGGAGGGGCTGGGGGAGGAGAGAGAGGGGTGGGGGAGGAGAGGGAGAGGGAGGGGGTGGGGGAGGAGAGGGAGGAGGAGCGGGGAGAGGGAGGGGAGGAGAGGGAGGGGCTGGGGGAGGTGAGGGAGGGGCTGGGGAGGAGGGGGAGGGGGCGGGGTGAGAAGAGAGAAGGGGTGGGGGAGAGGGGAGGGGGAGGAGGAGGGGGGAGAGGGAGGGGGTGGGGGGAGGGGTTGGGGGAGGAGAGAGAGGGGTGGGGGAGGAGAGGGAGGGGGGTGGGGAGGAGAGGGAGGGGGTGGGGAGGAGAGGGAGGAGGAGGGGGAGAGGGAGGAGAGGAGAGGGAGGGGCTGGGGGTGGAGAGGGAGGGGGTGGGGTGAGGAGAGAGAAGGGTGGGGGAGAGGGGAGGGGGAGGAGGAGGGGGGAGAGGGAGGGGGGGGGGGGAGAGGGAGGGGGTGGGGGGAGGAGAGCGAGGGGTGGGGGGAGGAGAGCGAGGGATGGGGAGAGGGAGGGGTGAGGGGGAGGAGAGGGAGGGGTGAGGGGGAGGAAAGGGAGGGGATGGGGAGGAGAGGGAAGGGGTGGGGAGGAGAGGGAGGGGGAGGGGGAGGGGGGGGGGAGGGGGAGGGGGAGGAGGGGGAGGGGGAGAAGGGGAGGAGAGGGAGGGGGAGGGGGAGGAGAGGGAGGGGGAGGGGGAGGGGGAGGAGAGGGAGGGGGAGGGGGAGGAGAGGGAGGGGGAGGGGGAGGAGGGGGAGGGGGAGGAGAGGGAGGGGGTAAGGGGTTGGAGAGGGAGAGAGTTTTAAATGCTCTTTGTTCCCCACATTGAGCAGGATGGGTATCCAGGCACTAACTCCTCCACCTGTTCCCCTCTCCCCCCCCTCCCCTCCCCCCTCCCCCTCACCCCCCCCCCCCCTCACCCCTCTCTCCCCCTCCCCTCTCTCCCCCTCTCTCTCCCCCCACCCCCCTCAGACACCATCAATCCAATCCCACAAGTTGCACATTTGGAGACAATCGATATCTGGATATTATTGGAAGGTTGTTCCTTGGCTGTGTCCCTCTGACACAGTCTGAACAACCCCCTCACCCTCCCCGTGAGGGGCGTCAATGTTGTCCTTTGATACTGAGCAATTGCTGATCAATTTCAGAGTTTGAAGAGGGGGGGGGGGGGGGGGGGGGGCTGTTCCCCAGGCTCCACATTGACCCCAATCTGGGCCACATTAGATTTGAACAAGAGGACAAATAAGCAGACTCCATTCACCTCGCAATAACCTACACACAGGAGGGGGGGGTCTCTGCATCGTGCAGCCCCCCTTCCTGCTCCCAGATAGATTTGGAAAGTGGGGGGGGGGGGGGGGGGGGGTCAGCTGCCAGCAGTGACTGGGGAGAGGGGCTGGCCACACACATACTTGCGGGAATGTAGCGGAAAGTGTGTTTGTTACAAAGCCAGCTGACTGTAACACTCCTGTGGAAGAATGCGGGAGGTTCCCTCCACACCAGCCTCACACACTCACACACACCAGCCTCACACACACACCAGCCTCACACACACACCAGCCTCACACACACTCACACACACTTACACACACCAGCCTCACACACACTCACACACACTTACACACACCAGCCTCACACACTCACACACACCAGCCTCACACACACCAGCCTCACACACTCACACCAGCCTCACACACCAGCCTCACACACACTCACACACCAGCCTCACACACTCACACCAGCCTCACACACACCAGCCTCACACACACCAGCCTCACACACACACCCGCCTCACACACACCAGCTTCACACACACTTACGCACACCAGCCTCACACACACTCACACACACCAGCCTCACACACACACACACACACCAGCCTCACACACACACACACACCAGCCTCACACACACACACACCAGCCTCACACACACACACACACACACACCAGCCTCACACACACTCACACACACCAGCCTCACACACACACACACCAGCCTCACACACACACACACACCAGCCTCACACACACACACACACACACACCAGCCTCACACACACTCACACACACCAGCCTCACACACACACACACACCAGCCTCACACACACTCACACACACCAGCCTCACACACACACACACACCAGCCTCACACACACACACACACACACCAGCCTCACACACACACACACACTAGCCTCACACACACTCACACACACCAGCCTCACACACACCAGCCTCACACACACTCACACACACCAGCCTCACACACACCAGCCTCACACACACTCACACACACTAGCCTCACACACACACACACACACCAGCCTCACACACACTCACACACACCAGCCTCACACACACCAGCCTCACACACACCAGCCTCACACAGACACCCGCCTCACACACACCAGCTTCACACACACATATGCAGACACACAAACACATACCAGCCTCACACACACAGGCACACACACACTTACACACACCGGCCTCACACACACACTTACACACACCGGCCTCACACACACACTTACACACACTGGCCTCACACACACCAGCCTCACACACACCGGCCTCACACACACCAGCCTCACACACACTTACACCCACCAGCCTCACACACACCAGCCTCACACACACTTACACACACCAGCCTCACACACACCAGCCTCACACACACACATGCACAGACACACAAACACACGCCAGCCTCACACACAGGCACACACATGCATACACACACGCACACCAGCCTCACACACATGCAGAGACAGACACACACATGCACAGACACACCAGCCTCACACACCAGCCTCACACACACACATGCAGAGACAGAGACACACCAGCCTCACACACACTTACACACACCACCCTCACACACACCAGCCTCACACACACACTGAGATACATTTAAGGGGATTATCTTCCTACCGAACACTGAATGGTGCAGCTCTGTTTTCCGTCCCATAGCTGTGTTGTGGGGAGTGGATTCACTGCCAGTCTCTGTGTCTCTGTGTGAATCTCTGTGTCTCCGCACTGGGCTCAGCAATACTGAGCTCTGGCTGTTTATGTCTCCAGCTCCCGGCCCCTCTCCCCACACAGAGCTGCTCCTCAACGTCAGAGCATCTCCTTCAAGTGGAAAGCGTCATCTAGTGTAGGAGAGAGGGAGGGAGGGAGAGGGAGGAGAGGACAGAGAGGGAGGGAGAGAAGGAGAGAGAGGGTGGGAGAGGGAGGGAGGGAGAGGGTGGGAGAGGGAGGGAGGGAGGGAGGGTGGGAGAGGGAGGGAGGGAGAGGGTGGGAGGGAGAAAATGGGAGAGGGAGGGAGAGAAGGAGAGAGAGGGTGGGAGAGGGAGGGAGGGAGAGGGTGGGAGAGGGAGGGAGGGAGAAAATGGGAGAGGGAGGGAGAAAATGGGAGAGGGAGGGAGGGAGAAAATGGGAGAGGGAGGGAGGGGAGGAAAATGAGAGAGGGAAGGAGGGAGAGGGAGGAGAGGACAGAGAGGGAGGGAGAGAAGAAGAGAGAGGGTGGGTGGGAGAGGGAGGGAGGGAGGGAGAAAATGAGAGAGGGAAGGGGAGAGAGGGGGGAGTGAGAGAGAGGGAGGGAGATAAGGAGAGAGAGGGAAGGAGAGGGAGGGAGGGAGAGAGAGTGAAGGAGAGGGAGGGAGGGAAGGAGAGAGAGGGTGGGAGAGGGAGGGAGGGAGAAAATGAGAGAGGGAAGGAGGGAGAGGGAAGGAGAGAGGGGGGAGTGAGAGAGGGAGGGAGAGAGAGAAGGAGAGGGAGGGGAGAATGAGAGAGAGGGAGGGAGATAAGGAGAGGGAGGGAGAGAGGGAAGGAGAGATGGAGAGGGAGGGAGGGAGAGAGAGAGTGAAGGAGAGGGAGGGAGGGAAGGAGGGAGAGAAGGAGAGGGAGTGAGGGAAGGAGAGGGAGTGAGGGAGAGGAGGGGAGGGAGGGAGGGAGAGAAGGGGAGGGAGAGAGAGACGGAGAGGGAGGGAGAGAAGAGGAGGGAGTGAGAGAAGGAGAGGGAGGTAGGGAGAGATGGAGGGAGAGGGAGGGAGGGAGAGAAGGAGGGAGGGGGAGAGGGAGGGAGAGTAGAAGAGAGAGGGAGGGAGCGAGAGAAGGAGAGGGAGGGAGGGAGTGAAGGAGAGAGGGAGGGAGAGAAGGAGAGAGAGGGAGGGAGTGAAGGAGAGAGGGAAGGAGTGAAGGAGAGAGGGATGGAGAGAAGGAGAGAGAGGGAGGGAGAGAGGGAGAGAGGAAGGGAGTGAAGGAGAGAGAGGGAGGGAGGGAAAGAAGGAGAGGGAGGGAGGGAGAGAAAGAGAGGGAGGGAGGGAGAGAAGGAGAGAGAGGGAGGGAGGGAGAGAAGGAGAGGGATGGAGGGGGACAGAGAGAGTAGGTTTCCTCCCACAGACCAAAGATGTGCAGGTTGGGTGGATTGGCCATGCTAAATTGCTCTTAGTGTCAAAAATGGTTGGGTTGGGTTATGGGGATAGAGTGATGGTGTGGGCTTGGGTAGGGTGCTCTTTTCAAAGGCTGGTGCAGACTTGATGGGCCAAATGGCCTCCTTCTGCACTGGAAATTCTATGATGCGATGATAAAAGATTGAAACAAACTAATTTATTTTTACACTATTAAATAAATGAAGTTTGCACACTCTACTGAGTTACAAATGATAAACAAATGATATTGAATCTGTGCTACAGTATTGAATATTCTATCTAACTACTAAATACACTATGACTTGACCTCACACTATATATCTAATCAAATTTCATTCTGCTATCTCCATACTCTTCTGTTTCTCCATCAGCTACTCCCTGAATTACTAGGGTGGCTGTATTATATACAGTGAATTAGTAACGCCCTCTAGTGTTCGATTTACACATAGATGCAAGTTCCATCACTAACTTGACTATATACATATCATTACAGGGTCCAGAAGATTTAGCAGGAAGAACATAGAACAATAGATCACAGGAACAGACCCTTCGGCCCTCCAAGCCTGTACCGGTCATGATACCAACCTTGGCCAAAATCCTCAGCACTTCCTTATGCCGTATCCCTCTATACCCATCCTATCAATGTGTTTGTGAATAAGAAGATCAAGAGGAAGTTTTGGGGTTAAACAGACTGAGGAAAATCTGTGATCATGGAGTCAGAGGGACAGGTCCACATCTGTCCTGAGTTACATTGTCTCATTCAGACTTAAACTCATTAGTGGGAATACACAAGATGTCCTTGTTCAGCCAGGGTGAGTCGCTCGAGATCCATTGTCCTTAGGGACACTCTTGTTTGACCAGCCATTAGCCCATTACAGAGTTTGATGGTCCGTAAATGAGAGGTTAGTTGCATATCAATATCATGGTTCTAAATCTTTTGTATAAACAGGAGTGGGAAATGAAACAGCCAAGATAATGATAATGTGGCTCATGTTTGGACACCTCAGGAGAGAACCTTTGTTTGAGGGGCTAGGAGGACCTCAGAGTGAGACAGGTGATGAGAAGGATTTGAAAAGTCACTGAAAGAGGTCATGGAAACTGTTTCAGAGACAAGCTTTCAAAAAGGGTTCTGAAGGATCTTCACTAACAGCAAAAAAATTGCTTCACGAATGTAAATATCATCTTTGCCGCCCAGTGATTTGATTTTGATTTGATTTGATTTATTGTCACATATACCAAAGTACAGTGAAAAGTATTTTTCTGTGGCCAAGGGAACGTACACAGTGCGTACATAGTAGACAAAAGAATAATCAACAGAGAACATTGACAAATGGTACATCAACAAACAGTGATTGGTTACAGTGCGGAACAAGGGGCCAGACAAAGCAAATACATGAGCAAGAGCAGCATAGGGCGTCGTGAATAGTGTTCTTACAGGGAACAGATCAGTCCGAGGGGGCGTCGTTGGGGAGTCTTGTAGCTGTGAGGAAGATGTTCCTATGTCTGGATGTGCGAGTCTTCAAACTTCTGGAAGAAGGCAATGCCTGGTTGGGAGGGGTCTCTGATAAAGCTGTGAATGAGAACTGTATGTTCCTTTGAAGTGCTATTTAATGGAAACATGTGCGTTAGAGTTCATTAACTACATATAATCTGTTATTTTTCAGTTGAAGTTTAAATATTGTTTGCTTTTCTTTTGTTTTAATAAAGTTTGTTTTAAAATAACCGAGCCCTATTTCTTATGCTGTCACTTCTGGAACAAATCGATCTTTCCGCACCGTCTTAAAAGTTAAAAATGTTTTGTCTCTGGTACAGTAACATGCTCCTGGCAGAGGTCTGGGATCTAGGGGCTGCTGATGTGGCCAGGAGGAGTGTGCAGAGTGAGCTTTACCATCACAACTGGCCTAGCTGGATGGCACTGTGAGAGAAGACTGGGCATTGATCTAAGGGTAGGGGAGGCTAGCGGGATTTGAGTTTCCCGGGATGGAAGGCCGAACTCCTTGTCAGGCTCTCTCCTTCTCCAATTCCTGACAGATATAAGGGTGTTTGCTGGTGTGGGTTCTGCAGAGGCTACCCTCGTGCTGCTGGTGGCAGCCGAGGCGGGCAGACGCTGGAGAAGGCAGCCCCATGTGCAGGGGCCACCACGCACCTTGAAGACCCGGCCACCCATCAGGCGGAGGAGCCACCCCGAAGGGGAGGCCAGCGGTGGCCCAAGGTGTACAGGCATCGTTGGTCAATGAGACGAAGGACACCATGTGCCACAGAAGCCTCTGTCTCAGGAGAGAGACACTGCGGCTCCTGTACTACACCCTCACGGACTTGATACCCTGTGGCCGTGAAGGACACCGGGGTCCTCAACATTCATGCCATTGGGTCATTCCAAGGCTCGAGCGGGGACCTGTGTGGCATTTCACAATCTACAGCCCACAGGTACATCCGGGGTGTGACTGATGCCCTGTATGCTGGGTATCACCTTGCAGCTTGTCCAGACTCACCAATACGTCAGGGCTGCAGGATTTGCTGCCATCGCCGGGGTTCCCCAGGTCCGGGAGCGATCGATGGCACGCACGACACCCTGCACGCACTGGGGCGTCAAGGAGTGCCCTATGAGGCTGACTTAGCACAGTGGGCTAAACAGCTGGCTTGTAATGCAGATTAATGCCATCAGCGCGGGTTCAATTCCCGTACCAGCCTCCCCGAACAGGTGCCGGAATGTGGCGACTAGGGGCTTTTCACAGTAACTTCATTGAAGCCTACTCGTGACAATAAGCGATTATTATTATTATTATATGAACAGGAAGGGGTTCCACTCCCTGAATGTTCACATCAATTGCGACCACCGACTCCATGTCATGCACGTGTGCGCCACTACCCAGGGAGTGTGCATGGTGGCTACATCCTGTGGCACTCGGAGATACCCGTGTGTTCGAGGACCACTCCAGGATGACGGGTTGGCTTGTGGAGGACAAGGGGGTACCCACCGAGGTCCTGGCTGATGACGCCAGTGCGAACGCCAAAGACCGAGGCAGAGACCCATTTTCACGAGGCCTATGTTGTCATCTGTGCTGTCACTGAGCAGTGTATTGGAGTGCTCAAAATGCAGTTCCGGTGTCTGGACCACTCTGCAGAGGGTCTCCCGCATTGTGGTGGTTCTGCTGTGCCCATCACAACCTGGCACAGCAGCAGGGCGACGTGCAGGAGGAGGAGGAGGAAGATGCGGCCTTGTTTGATGATGAGGTGGAGGGCGGACCTGGAGGGGCTGGAGGATTGAATTATAATAATAATAATAGTGTCACAGGTAGGCTCACACTAACACTGCAATGAAGTTACTGTGAAAATCCCCTAGTCGCCACACTCCGGCGCCTGTTTGGGTTCAGAATGTCCAATTCACCTAACCTGCACGTCTTTAGACTGTGAGAGGAAACCGGAGCGCCCGGAGGAAACCCACGCAGACACGGGGAGAACGTGCAGACTCCGCACAGACAGTGACCCAAGCCGGGAATCGAACCTGGGGCCCTGGAGCTGGGAAGCAACAGTGCTAACCAGTGTGCTACCGTGTTGCCGGGCAGGAGGCGACATGGGGTTCGACGCTTCAGGAGGAACATGGAGACCATCGTCCCCAGATTCTCATAGGATGCGGCTCTTCTGTCAGTCTTACGGATGTCTTGTCAGATCCCAACAGTGGCCCAACTGCCCTTCCTCGATTCACGCACACACCCTTTGACCGCGGGAGGATCCTCAGTGCTGGAGCCCCGCTCTTTAGTGTTTGATTGTTGGCAGCTGCCTCGATGGTGTTGACGCTCCAAGAGTTCAGGATTGACATGCTCTGCACGAAAACTGGTATCTCAGCGAACAAGGTCAATTCCTCATTTGAAATAGCCTTCAGCTGTGAAGCCAGAGGCTGCTCACAGTCAAAAGGAGTAAAATTGACTTTCAGAATAGAAGCCACAGCAGATCTCTGTCCTGGGAGTGTTTGGTGTGACAGATAGGCTGCATCTTGCCCTCTTATTGTTTCTCCATAATATTTAAAGATGGCTTGAAGGCCCCACAGACTCAAAGGGCCTCCCCCTCTCCCCCCCCCCAGCCAAGGGGTGACCCCTGAGCTAAACCAACCCCCCCCCCCGAGGAGGTCCCCCTGCACAGCACCCCAACCCCAGCGCCCAAGGACTGGGGCAGCAGCTCTGGTGCCCTTGAGCGGCCTGCCGAGAAATGGAAATGGCTCCTCACCTCCTCACGTCGCGTCAGAAACCATCGCGGCAGCTTCAGGTTTTTGAAAAGGATACGAAACGACGCCCGTGTGACTTCCCTCTGGGGAGTCGGGAAACAGCCAGGAGGCCGCTGCTTTCCAGCTCAATCTCGCCAGTGAGATTAAAATTAATGCAAATGAGGGTCAATGATAGACTCGCTAGTTTCTTTTCAATGTTTTTATTGGTTTTCGCATTTTATCTTCCACGTTTCAGTTTGTACATTAAATCACAAGTTTAACAACCACCCAGAATACCAAACAAAGCAACCAAGGAGAGATTAAAATTTACAAGAGAGAAAAACCAAAGAGTGAGAAAAAATACAGAAACAAACGAAGATCACTGCAAATATTTATATCTACCCCCCCCCCCCCCCAACTCCGTTGCCGTGGGCCCCACTTGGCCAATCTGCCTTAACTGCCCTCTCGATGTTGGCCCTAGTGAGTATTAACCAGCCAATTGTTGTTCCCTCTGGTTTTCCGCTTGCCCTCGGGCCTGTCCTCTGCACACGTGCAGGTTGAGTTCGCCCTGTGTAGGGCTTCGATCCAGAGTCCTCCCCCTACTTCCAATCCTCGTTCTTCCTCCAGTTTTTCCCTTATCTTGTCCAGGGGGGAGTGCATCTCCTCCAACAGTCGCCAGTACAGGTCCCCACAGTTGCCCAATTAGCGAGTTTCCTGGGGCGGGATTCTCTGATAATGGGGGCTATGTCCCTACGCAGGCGGGAAAACCGACGCCAACCACTCCGGCGTCAACAGCCCCCGAAAGTGAGGAATTCTCCAAATTTTCGGGGGTTAGGTTGATGCCAGAGTGGTTGGCGCCACTCCAGCCGGCGCCAAAGGACCGGCGCGAGTTCGCGCATGCGAAGAACGGCCGGTGTGATCTCACGCATGCGCGGACCGGCCAGCGTATTTCCGCACATGCGCAGACCAGCCGGCATATTTCCACGCATGCGCGGTCGTTCTCTTCTCCACGCCGGCCCCCGGGCAATATGGCGGAGCCGGGCCGCTGCGGAGGAAAGAAGGCCCCCACGGAAACAGCCCACCCGCAGGATCTGTAGGCCCCGATCACGGGCCAGGCCACCGGATTCCCCCCCCCCCCGTGCCCCTCCCCCCAGGACTGCCGCCGCCACTCACCTGCCAAGTCCCGCAGTGCATGAGGTGAGTAATTCACGCCGGCGGGACTGGCCAAAACTGGACGGCCGCTCAGCCCATCGGGGCCCGGAGAATCGGCGGGGGTGGGGGCGCTGACCGGCGTGGCGGGAATCCCGCCGGCCACCGAAAAACGACACCGGAGAATAGGGCAGCCGGCCGCGGGGCGGGATTCCCGCCTCCCCCCCAGGGATTCTCTGACCCGGTGGGGGGGTTGGAGAATCCCGGCCCTGGTGTCTGGGGCTCCATTATCATTTCCCTATGAAGGAAGTTTTTGACCTGTATATAAATCAGGATCACTAATCTGTCATCTGTGTACATGTCACTAACCGTCAGTGTCCCCTCGGCCTGCCTCCACATTTTGGAAGTGGTGTCCATTATTGCGGGTGTGAATGTGATTGGAGTCAGAGTGGACATTTCGGTTCGGCCGAAGTGTTGTCTCATTTGATACCATGTTGGGAACGGGGCTGCTACCGGGGGCTTCCTGAGTGGTCAGAGGGGATGACAGTGCGTTTGGGACTAGGGTGCAGAGGGACGTCCCTATGCAGCAACTGTCCTCCATCCTCACCCATTCCCCTCCCAGCTCCTTCACCCATCCCTCACACCTTCTGCTGTGCCTGCCCACTGGTGGAACTGTAGGCCAGACCTCCCAAACTTCTTTATCTTTGAAGGACCTTTTTGGATCTTTGGGTTCTTCCCTCTCCCCATAAACGCCGTGATTAGTTTGCCTACCGTGTTGAAGAAGGCCTTGGGGATGAAGATCGGGAGGGATCGGAACAGGAAGCGGAACCTGGGCAGCACGTTCACTTTGATCGTCTGCACCCTCCCAGCCAGCGAGAGTGGGAATGGCCCCCAACTCTGCAGGTTCTTTTTTGCCTTCCTCCACCAGACTGGTAAAGTTCCACTTGTGGATCTGTTTCCAGCCGTGGGCTATTTGGAACCCCAGCAAGTGGGATTTGTGTTGGGCTTGTTTGAAGGTTAGTCCCTGCTGCTCAGTCCCTCTCCCTTGCAGGTTCATGGGGAAGACGTCACACTTGCTCAGGTTGAGTGTGTCGCCCGAGAAGGCTCCAAACCAATTTAAAAGCTTCATGATCCCTCAATACTGCTTGGGAGGTCGGGATCTAGAAGATCAGGTCATCCGCATAGAATGAGACTCGAAGCTCTCTGCTCCCGCCTCTGGATACCTCTCCAGCCTTCTGCCGCGCAGAGGACGTGGCCAGTGGTTCGATTGCCAGGGCAAACAGCAGCGAGGACAGCGGGCATCCCTGCCTCGTGCCTCTGTGGAGCTGGAAGTATTGAGAGCTGGTGGTGTTTGTCCATGTCCATACGCTCGCCATGGGAGCGCTGTACAGAAGTTTCACCCAAGCGGTGAATCCTGATCCAAGCCCAAATCACTCCAGTACCTCTGTGAGTGACTTCTCCTCGACTCTGTCAAAGGCCTTTTCTGCGCCCAGGGAGATGATCACTTCTAGTCATTGTCACCCGTGGGTCATGGCCCGGAGTTTGAGAATGAGTTTTGCTTATGTAAAGATGAGACGTGAAGGTTCAGTTAGGGCGCTTGAGAGTTACAAGTTAGCCAGGAAGGACCTAAAGAAAGAGCTAAAAAGAGCCAGGAGAGGACATGAGAAGTCCTTGGCAGGACGGATCAAGGAAAACCCTAAAGCTTTCTATAGATATGTCAGGAATAAAAGAATGACTAGGGTAAGAGTAGGGCCAGTCAAGGACAGAAGTGGGAAGTTGTGCGTGGAGTGCGAGGAGATAGGAGAGGCGCTAAATGAATATTTTTCGTCAGTATTCACACAGGAAAAAGACAATGTTGTCAAGGAGAATACTGAGATACAGGCTATTAGAATATCACAGCTGTACTACGGGAGGACATCTCAGAGGGCAGCGAGGCTATGTGGGTAGAGATCAGGAATAAGAAGGGTGCAGTCACAATGTTGGGGGTTTACTACAGGCCTCCCAACAGCCAGCGGGAGATAGAGGTGCAGATAGGTAGACAGATTTTGGAAAAGAGTAAAAACAACAGGGTTGTTGTGATGGGAGACTTCAACTTCCCCAAAATTGACTGGGACTCACTTAGTGCTAGGGGCTTAGACAGGTCAGAGTTTGTAAGGAGCATCCAGGAGGGCTTCTTAAAACAATATGTAGATAGTCCAACTAGGGAAGGGGCTGTACTGGACCTGGTATTGGGGAATGAGCCCGGCCAGGTGGTAGAAGTTTCAGTCGGGGAGCATTTCGGGAACAGTGACCACAATTCAGTAAGTTTTAAAGTGCTGGTGGACAAGGATAAGAGTGGTCCTAGGGTGAATGTGCTAAATTGGGGAAAGGCTAATTATAACAATATTAGGCGGGAACTGAAGAACCTAGGGCGAAATTTCCCGGACCCCCGCAGGGTCGGAGAATCGCCTGGGGCCGGCGAAAATCCCGCCCCCACCGTGGCCGGAATTCTCCGCCACCCGTGAATTGGCGGGGGCGGGAATCGCACCGCGCTGATCGGCGTGCCCTCCGTGCTGATCGGCGAGGCCCCTGCGGCGATTCTCCGGCCCGCGATGGGCCGAAGTTCCGCCGCTGAGAGGCCAATCCCACCGCCGTGGTTTCAACCACCTCTGGTGGCAGCAGGATTGGTGGTGCGAGCGGGCCCCCGGGATCCTGGGGGGGGGGGGGGGCGCAGGGCGATCGGACCCCGGGGGATGCCCCCACGGTGGCCTGGCCCGCGATCAGGGCCCACCGATCGGCGGGCGGGCCAGTGCCGTGGGGGCACTCTTTTTCTTCTGCCGCCGCCACAGCCTCCGCCATGGCGGAGGTGGAAGAGAACCCCCCTCCACCGCGCATGCGTCGCTGGTGACGTCAGCGGTAGCTGACGCACCGGCGCATGCGCGAACCAACGAAGGCCTTTCGGCCAGCCCCAGTGCCGGCCGGCCGGCGTCAATGGCCGTTGGCGATGGTTTTGCCGCCAGTCGGCGTAGCGCCAACCACTCTGGCGCAGGCCTAGCCCCCAAAGGTGCAGAGAATTCCTTTGGAAAAAGGAGGCATTTGTCAGGGCTAGAAGGCTGGGAACAGATGAAGCCTGTGTGGAATATAAGGAAAGTAGGAAGGAACTTAAGCAAGGAGTTAGGAGGGCTAGAAGGAGTCACGAAAATCCCAAGGCTTTTTACACGTACATAAAAAGCAAGAGGGTAGCTAGGGAAAGGGTTGGCCCACTGAAGGATAGGCAAGGGAATCTATGTGTGGAGCCAGAGGAAATGGGCGAGGTACTAAATGAATACTTTGCATCAGTATTCACCAAAGAGAAGGAATTGGTGGATGTTGAGTCGGGAGAAGAGTGTGTAGATAGCCTGGGTCACATTGAAATCCATAAAGACGAGGTGTTGGGCGTCATGAAAAATATTAAGGTAGATAAGTCCCCAGGGCCTGATGGGATGTTCCCCAGAATGCTGAAGGAGGCGAGAGAGGAAATTGCTGAGGCCTTGACAAAAATCTTTGGATCCTCACTGTCTTCAGGTGATGTCCCAGAGGACTGGAGAATAGCCAATGTTGTTCCTTTGTTTAAGAAGGGTAGGGGGGCAGCACGGTGGCACAGTGGTTAGCATTGCTGCCTACGGCGCTGAGGACCCGGGTTCAAATCCCGGCCCTGGGTCACTTGTCCGTGTGGAGTTTGCACATTCTCCCTGTGTCTGCGTGGGTTTCACCCCCACAACCCAAAGATATGTAGGATAGGTGGATTGGCCACGCTAAATTGACCCTTAATTGGAAAAAATAATTGGGTTCTCTAAATTTATAACAAAAAAAAAAAAAAAAAAAAAAAAAAAGAAGGGTAGCAAGGATAATCCAGGGAACTACAGGCCTGTGAGCCTTACGTCAGTGGTAGGGAAAGTACTGGAGAGAATCCTTTGAGACAGGATCTACTCCCATTTGGAAACAAATGGACGTATTAGTGAGAGGCAGCATGGTTTTATGAAGGGGAGGTCGTGTCTCACTAACTTGATAGAGTTTTTTGAAGAGGTCACAAAGATGATTGATGCAGGTAGGGCAGTGGATGTTGTCTATATGGACTTCAGTAAGGCCTTTGACAAGGTCCCTCATGGCAGACTGGTACAAAAGGTGAAGTCACACAGGATCAGGGGTGAGCTGGCAAGGTGGATACAGAACTGGCTAGGTCATAGAAGGCAGAGAGTAGCAATGGAAGGGTGCTTTTCTAATTGGAGGGCTGTGACTAGTGGTGTTCCGCAGGGATCAGTGCTGGGACCTTTGCTGTTCGTAGTATATATAAATGATTTGGAGGAAAATGTAACTGGTCTGATTAGTAAGTTTGCAGACGACAGAAAGGTTGGTGGAATTGCGGATAGCGATGAGGACTGTCAGAGGATAAAGCAGGATTTAGATCGTTTGGAGACTTGGGCGGAGAGATGGCAGATGGAGTTTAATCCGGACAAATGTGAGGTAATGCATTTTGGAAGGTCGAATGCAGGTAGGGGATATACAGTGAATGGTAGAACCCTCAAGAGTATTGAAAGTCAGAGAGATCTAGGTGTACAGGTCCACAGGTCACTGAAAGGGGCAACACAGGTGGAGAAGGTAGTCAAGAAGGCATACGGCATGCTTGCCTTCATTGGCCGGGGCATTGAGAAAAGAATTGGCAAGTCATGTTGCAGTTGTATAGAACCTTAGTTAGGCCACACTTGGAGTATAGTGTTCAATTCTGGTCGCCACACTACCAGGATGATGTGGAGGCTTTAGAGATCTACAAAATTATGAGGGGCATAGACAGAGTGGATAGTCAGAGGCTTTTCCCCAGGGTAGAGGGGTCAATTACTAGGGGGCATAGTTTTAAGGTGCGAGGGGCAAGGTTTAGAGGAGATGTATTAGGCAAGTTTTTTATACAGAGGGTAGTCGGTGCCTGGAACTCGCTGCCGGGGGAGGTGGTGGAAGTGAGGAATTGAACAAACGAATGTGATATAAAATAGGATAATTAGTTAGATTAATGTAGAGGATAGAGCCGGTCTGATGGTAGTGAGCTCACAGATTAGAACAAAGGAATTCAGCAAAGCATGGCCAGAGAGGGGGGAGGGGAGCCTCGTGCAGAGGATGGTGAAAAGGATGCTGGGTAACAAGAGACCTAGGGTTGAGGAATGCGAAGTGAGCCAATCAGGAGATATGGCCAGGTCAGGAGGTGTAAAGAATGATCTATGGGAATCTTGTATGTGAAACTTGATGTCATTTGAATGATATGTGCAGAGATCTCTTTGTATTCGACCTCACTCGGCTCTGGGAGTTTCAGAAGACTGTATGTGTTCTGAATCTCTATGGAGCGGCTCAGCCTTGCAAGTTGTTCAAAAATAAATAATTGATACCTGCAACTCCGTCTCAAATCTTATTGAGACCAGACTGACAGCAAAAGAATCAGGATTGTCAGAAGCAGGGATGATACTGACGTTTAAGGGGCATCTTGACAAATACATGAATAGGATGGGAATAGAGGGATACGGACCCAGGAAGTGCAGAAGATTGTAGTTTAGTTGGGCAGCATGGCCGGCACGGGCTTGGAGGGCCAAAGGGCTTGTTCCTGTGATGTACTTTTCTTTGTTCTTTGTTCTTGTAGACTAGATGGGATTGAGTCTCATAAGGAGGAGGTGTTAGCAATTCTGGAAAGTGTGAAAATAGATAAGTCCCCTGGGCCGGATGGGATTTATCCTAGGATTCTCTGGGAAGCTAGGGAGGAGATTGCAGAGCCTTTGGCTTTGATATTTATGTCTTCATTGTCTACAGGAATGGTGCCAGAAGACTGGAGGATAGCAAATGTTGTCCCCTTGTTCAAGAAGGGGAGTAGAGACAACCCTGGTAACTAAAGACCAGTGAGCCTTATTTCTGTTGTGGGCAAAGTCTTGGAAAGGTTGACAAGAAATAGAATTTATAATCATCGAGAAAGGAATAATTTGATTAGGGGTAGTCAACACGGTTTTGTGAAGGGTAGGTCGTGCCTCACAAACCTTATTGAGTTCTTTGAGAAGGTGACCAAACAGGTGGATCAGGGTAAAACAGTTGATGTGGTGTATATGGATTTCAGTAAAGCGTTTGATAAGGTTCCCCATGGCAGGCAGAAAATACGGAGGCATGGGATTGAGGGTGATTTAGCAGTTTGGATCAGAAATTGGCTAGCTGGAAGAAGACAAAGGGTGGTGGTTGATGGGAAATGTTCAGCCTGGAGTTCAGTTACTAGTGGTGTACCACAAGGATCTGTTTTGGGGCCACTGCTCTTTGTTATTTTTATAAATGACCTGGAGGAGGGCGTAGAAGGATGGGTGAGTAAATTTGCAGATGACACTAAAGTCGGTGGAGTTGTGGACAGTGCAGAAGGATGTTACAAGTTACAGAGGGACATAGATAAGCTGCAGAGCTGGGCTGAGAAGTGGCAAATGGAGTTTAATGCAGAAAAGTGTGAGGTGATTCGTTTTGGAAGGAGTAACAGGAATACAGAGCACTGGGCTAATGGTAAGATTCTTGGTAGTGTGGATGAGCAGAGAGATCTCGGTGTCCATGTCCATAGATCCCTGAAAGTTGCCACCCAGGTTGAGAGGGTTGTTAAGAAGGCGTATGGTGTGTTAGCTTTTATTGGTAGAGGGATTGAATTTCGGAGCCATGAGGTCATGTTGCAGTTGTACAAAACTCTGGTGCGGCCGCATTTGGAGTAATGAGTGCAGTTCTGGTCGCCGCATTATAGGAAGGATGTGGAAGCATTGGAAAGGGTGCAGAGGAGATTTACCAGGATGTTGCCTGGTATGGAGGGAAGATCTTATGAGGAAAGGCTGAGGGACCTGAGGCTGTTTTTGTTAAAGAGAAGAAGGTTAAGAGGTGACTTAATTGAGACATACAAGATGATCAGAGGATTAGATAGGGTGCACAGTGAGAGCCTTTTTCCTCGGATGGTGATGGCTAGCACGAGGAGGCATAGCTTTAAATTGAGGGGAGATAGATATAGGACAGATGTCAGAGGTAGGTTCTTTACTCAGAGAGTAGTAAGGGCGTGGAATGCCCTGCCTGCAACAGTAGTGGACTCGCCAACACTAAGGGCATTTAAATGGTCATTGGATAGGCATATGGACGATAAGGGAATAGTGTAGGTGGGCTTTAGAGGGGTTTCACAGGTCGGCGCAACATCGAAGGCCGAAGGGCCTGTACTGCGCTGTAATGTTCTAATGGCTGATGTGGCACCCTGAGATGCTTCAATACAGCCAAAGAAATATTACAGACATTTGGGCAGTACGGTATCACAAGTGGTTAGCACTGTGGCTTCACAGCTCCAGGGACCCAGGTTCGAATCCCGCTGGGTCACTGTGCGGAGTCTGCACGTTCTCCCCCCGTGTCTGCGTGGGTTTCCTCCGGGTGCTCCGGTTTCCTTCCGCAGTCCAAAGATGCGCAGGTTAGGTGGATTGGCCATGATAAATTGCCCTTCGTGTCCAAAAAGGTTAGGAGGGATTATTGAGTTGCCGAGATAGGGTGGAAGAGAGGGCTTAAGTGGGTCGGTGCAGAGTTGATGGGCCAAATGGCCTCCTTCTGCACTGTATGTTCTATTTCAAAATGGGAGTGATTCCTCGTCAGCCACATGATGGAAAGAGAATTGGTGCCTCTGCCATCACAGTCCATAGCTTCAGACTGCAACATGCAGATAAAGGTACATGTTGCCATGGCAACACGGACATCCTGAGTGAACATTAACATACCCTTCTCTTTTAAGCAAAACAGTGTCAATTTCCTATCAGCAATATAATAATAATCATAATCTTTATTGTCACAAGTAGGCTTACATTAACACTGCAATGAAGTTACTGTGAAAATCCCCTAGTCGCCACACTCCGGCACCTGTTCGGGTACACAGAGGGAGAATTCAGAATGTCCAATTCACCAAACAAGCACGTCTTTCAGGACTTGTGGGAGTAAACCGGAGGACCCGGAGTAAACCCACGCAGACACGGGGAGAACGTGCAGACTCCACACAGACAGTGATCCAAGCCGGGAATCGAACCTGGGACCCTGCCGCTGTGAAGCAACAGTGCTGACCACTGTGCTACCGTCAGGGAAAGGTTCTGTACAAATGGGAGAACGTGTTCAAGTAAGACACTGGTTCCCACCAGAGGAGCCACCATCACAGGAGCACAAAACATGAACAACCTGGCGTTAGTTTAGGAAACCACCCACAGAGACGCAGAGGTGTGAACTCAACAGTGCTGTGAAGAAGGAGAGATTAGAACGTCTTCTGAGTATCCCAAAATAATTCAGTGAGGAAACTGATTGTGAGATGAATCCTCAGGGGAGACAGTGGTAAAGTGGCATTATCACTGGATGAGTAATCCAGAGGCCTGGGGCCCTGATTCAAATCCCACTACTGCAGACGTTGAAATTTTAATTCAGTAAAAAAAATCTGGAATTAAAAAGTCTAATGGTGACCATTCAACAATTATCAGAAAAACCCATCTTGGTTCACTTGTGTCCTTTTCTGGTCTGGCCTACATGTTGACTTTTAATTGCTCCTGTGAAATGGGCCGAGCGAGGCAATCGGCCCAGCCTGTGGCCTCCATATCCCACATACAAATAATAAATAAGGAAACAGCCAATTACTGCACAGCAACATCCTCCAGACAGCATGAGATGAGCAACTGGCTCACTTTACATCTGAAGGTGTTGTTGGAGGGATGAATGTTGGCCAAGGCGACAGGAAAGCTCTTCTTCCATTTTTCCATCAATTGGATCATCAACATCTACCCAAATGAGTCTACAGAATTGATTCTTTCAAATAGCAATAAAATAGCAAAAGGTGCTTCACAGGAACATTGTAAAACAGGACACAGAAGAGGATGTTAGGTCAGGTGACCAAAAGCTTGGCCAAAGAGGTAGGTTTTCAGGAAAGTCTTGAAGGAGGAAAGTAGAGCGTTATCAGGAGGATATTTCAGAGCTGAGGGTCTGAACAGCTGGAGGCAGGCCCACCAATGGTGCTGTGATTAAAACCAGGAATGCCTAAGAAGCAAAAATTGAAGGAGTCCAGATATCTCAGACGGTTGTGGGGCTGAAGGAGATTTCAGAGATAGGGAAGGGTGAGACCTTTTGGAGAGGTTTGAAAACAAGGTGAGAACAAGGTAAGGGTGGGTGGGATGTGAAACGACAGCACAGACACTGGCCACTCAGAGGTCAGGTTAATGGCAGTGTTAATGCCTCTTTCCACTCTATTTACAGCACCTAGCCAAAAAACACACCCGTCTATACCGAATTCTCCCTTATGTGTTCATGCAACTTCCTCTCAAACACATCTAAATTATTCATCTCAACCACTCCCCGTGGGAGCGAGTCCCACATTCTCCCCACTCCCTGTGGGAGCGAGTTCCACATTCTCCCCACTCCCTATGGGAGCGAGTCCCACATTCTCCCCACTCCCTGTGGGAGCGAGTTCCACATTCTCCCCACTCCCTGTGGGAGCGAGATCCACATTCTCCCCACTCCCTGTGGGAGCGAGTCCCACATTCTCCCCACTCCCTGTGGGAGTGAGTTCCACATTCTCCCCACTCCCTGTGGGAGCGAGTCCCACATTCTCCCCACTCCCTGTGGGAGTGAGTTCCACATTCTCCCCACTCCCTGTGGGAGCGAGATCCACATTCTCCCCACTCCCTGTGGGAGCGAGTTCCACATTCTCCCCACTCCCTGTGGGAGCGAGTCCCACATTCTCCCCACTCCCTGTGGGAGTGAGTTCCACATTCTCCCCACTCCCTGGGGGAGCGAGTTCCACATTCTCCCCACTCCCTGTGGGAGCGAGTCCCACATTCTCCCCACTCCCTATGGGAGTGAGTTCCACATTCACCCTACTCCCTGTGGGAGCGAGTCCCACATTCTCCCCACTCCCTGTGGGAGTGAGTTCCACATTCTCCCCACTCCCTGGGGGAGCGAGTTCCACATTCTCCCCACTCCCTGTGGGAGCGAATACCCCATTCCCCCCACTCCCTGTGGGAGCGAGTCCCACATTCTTATAGAATCCTTACAGTAAAGAAGGAAGCCATTTGTCCCATTGAGACTGTACTGTCCCCTGATCCGACAGAGTGCCCTACCTCGGCTTAATCGCCCGCCCCTTTCCCCGTAACCCCACCTAACCTTTGGGCAATTTAGCGTGACCAATCCACCTGACAAGCACGTCTTTGGACTGTGGGAGGACACCGGAGCACCCGGAGGAAATCCATGCTGACACGGGGAGAACATGCAGACTTCGCACAGACAGTGACCCAAGGTTGGATTTGATCCCCGGGTGCCCTGGCACGTGAGGCAGCAGTGCTAACCCCCTGTTCCTCCCTCGGTCAGTTAATCCCACTGATGCGCTATCAATTGTACTAAAGACACGAAAGGGTACAAGAGAGGCTTTATTACAGTTAGATGTTTATCCTCCGACTGCAGCTGGTAGAATGGCTGCTCAGGAGAACTCATACATATTTATACGACCCCGTGTGGGCGGAGCTAGCCGGCAGGGGCTACCGATGAACCTGTAATACAGGTACTGCTGTACATCCCCTAATACAGGCACACACACAATTACACAGCGGATCACCACATTCACCCCCTGTTAAAAATGAGTCCGGCGGGGGTGGCGTGGAACTATATACAAAATTGTGAATTATTTACAGAGGGGAGGGAAAAAAATGATGTGTCCCTCTTGTAACCCGGTGCCCGTCAGAGGTTAAGTCTGTCCGGTGGTCTGACGGTTCGCTGGGAGCAACGTAACAGTGGTGGCGATGTCTGTACAGACGGTGGCGGCATCGACCGTGCCGGTGCTGGCGGTGTTGGTGCTGGCGGTGTTGGTGCTGGCCAGTGGCTGGATGATTCCGGGAGCGTGCCGAAATCTTCCTCGTCCTCTAGCGTGGGCAGGGGAAGGAGGGATGGACCTGGTGGGGCTGGTGTTGGGAGCGCGGGTGGTGCGTGGGTAGGGAGGTGTGTGGGTGTGGGATTGGCACCCGAGGGAGCCAGGTCCCTGAGCGAGACCGTATCCTGGCGGCCGTCGGGGAACTCCACGTAGGCATACTGGGGGTTCGCGTGGAGCAGGCGTACCCTGTCCACCAGAGGGTCTGCCTTGTGGAGCCTGACATGCCTACGAAGTAGGACCGGCCCTGGAGCTGCGAGCCAAGTCGGGAGCGACACCCCGGATGTGGACTTCCTAGAGAAGGTAAAAACACGTTCATGGGGTGTGTTATTCGTGGCAGTGCACAGTAGAGACCGGATGGAATGCAGAGCATCCGGGAGGACCTGCTGCCAGCGAGTGGCTGGGAGGTTTCTGGACCGTAGGGCCAGCTGGACGGCCCTCCATACCGTCCCGTTCTCCCTCTCTACCTGCCCGTTTCCCCGGGGGTTGTAGCTGGTCGTCCTGCTGGAGGCGATACCTCTGCTGAGCAGGAACTGACGCAGCCCAGCGCTCATGAACGAGGATCCCCTGTCACTCTGGATGTAGTCGGGGAAACCGAACAGAGCGAATATGAAATCGAGGGCCTTGATGACAGTGGCAGACGTCATATCCGGGCATGGGATTGCAAAGGGGAACCTAGAGAATTCATCGACCACACTAAGGATATATGTGTTACGGTCGGCGGAGGGGAGGGGCCCTTTGAAATCCACGCTGAGGCGTTCAAAGGGGCGGGATGCTTTCACCAGGCGCGCGCGGTCTGGCCGGTAGAAGTGCGGCTTGCACTCCGCACAGACCTGGCAGTCTCTGGTGACTGTCCGTACTTCCTCGACGGAGTAGGGCAGATTGCGGGCTTTGATTAGATAGTACAAGCGAGTGACCCCCGGGTGGCAAAGGCTCTCGTGCAAGGCACGGAGCTGGTTCACTTGTGCGCTGGCACATGTACCTCGGGAGAGGGCGTCTGGGGGCTCGTTGAGTTTGCCGGGGCGATACAAGATCTCAAAATTATAGGTGGAGAGCTCGATTCTCCACCTCAAGATTTTATCATTCTTGATCTTGCCCTGCAGCGTGTTGTTGAACATGAAGGCTACCGACCGTTGGTCAGTGAGGAGAGTGAATCTCCTGCCGGCCAGGTAATGCCTCCAGTGCCGCACAGCTTTAACAATAGCCTGGGCCTCCTTTTCGACAGACGAATGTCGAATTTCGGAGGCATGGAGGGTGCGGGAGAAGAATGCCATGGGTCTGCCTGCCTGGTTTAGAGTGGCGGCAAGGGCGACATCTGAAGCGTCGCTCTCTACTTGAAAGGGCAGTGTCTCGTCTACTGCGTGCATCCCGGCCTTGGCTATGTCTGAGCGAATACGGGCGAAAGCCTGTTGTGCCTCGGCCGTGAGGGGAAATTGAGTCGACTGTATAAGTGGGTGGGCCTTGTCCACGTATTGTGGGACCCACAGGGCGTAGTAGGAGAAGAACCCCAGGCAGCGTTTGAAGGCCTTGGGGCAGTGGGGAAGGGGGAGCTCCATGAGGGGGCGCATGCGGTCGGGATCGGGCCCCAGGAGTCCGTTTTGGACTACGTAGCCGAGGATGGCTAAGTGGTCTATGCTGAACACGCACTTCTCCTTGTTGTAAGTGAGGTTGAGGAGAGATGCGGTGTGGAGAAATTTGGCAAGGTTGGCATCGTGGTCCTGCTGGTCGTGGCCGCAGATGGTGACATTGTCTAAGTACGGAAACGTGGCCCACAGTCCGTACCGGTCAACCATTCGGTCCATTTCTCTTTGGAATACCGAGACCCCGTTAGTGACGCCGAAGGGAACCCTAAGAAATTGATAGAGGCGACCGTCCGCCTCGAAGGCAGTGTAGGGACGGTCCGATTTACGGATGGGGAACTGGTGGTAGGCGGATTTCAGGTCCACAGTTGAGAAGACCCGGTACTGTGCAATCTGATTGACCATATCAGAAATGCAGGGGAGGGGGTACGCGTCGAGCTGCGTGTACCGGTTGATGGTCTGGCTGTAGTCCACGACCATCCTGTGTTTCTCCCCAGTTTTAACCACTACCATCTGGGCTCTCCAGGGACTGTTGCTGGCCTCGATAATACCCTCCCGAAGCAGCCGCTGGACCTCAGACCTGATGAAGGCCTTGTCCTGGGCGCTGTACCGTCTGCTCCTGGTGGCGACGGGTTTGCAATCTGCAGTCAGATTGGCAAAGAGGGAGGGAGGGTCAACCTTGAGGGCCGTGAGGCCGCAAACGGTGAGTGGGGGTAGAGGCCCGCCGAATTTGAGGGTGAGGCTTTGGAGGTTACATTGAAAATCCAGGCCCAGTAATAGTGTAGCACAGAGATTGGGGAAAATGTACAGGCGGAAACCGCTGAATTCAACGCCTTGCACGGTGAGGTTGACCACACAGAAACCCCGGATTGGGACAGAGTAGGATCCGGAGGCCAGGGAGATCTGCTGGTTGGAGGGATGGACAGCGAGGGAGCAGCATCTTACCGTGTCCGGGTGGATGAAGCTATCAGTGCTCCCGGAGTCTAGTAGGCAGGAGGTCGCATTGATTAGCACCGTCGTCGAAGCGGTAGCCAGGTTGTGAGGACGGGACTGTCCAGCGTCATGGAGGCGGGCTGCGGGCGGTCGTCCGAGGATTCCGATGAGGAGCAGCAGCGACCCGGGTCCCGCGGTCCAGTCCCGAGGGGGAGACAAAATGGCTGCGTCCAAAGGACCTGTGGGGAAGAAGATGGCGGCGCCCATGGTGCGCACGTTGTGGGGGCGGGGCAAGATGGCAGTGCCCACGGGCCGCACGTGGCCCTGGGAGCAGAGGGTGGCGGTGCCCATTGTGCGATCGGCTGAGGGAAGGGAGAGAAATCGGGCGCGATAGCGGCAACTGCGCGGGCCTGGCACACCACCGCAAAGTGGCCCTTCTTGCCGCAGGATTTGCAGGTGGCGGCGCGGGCCGGGCAGCGCTGGCGGGGGTGCTTCTGTTGGCCGCAGAAGTAGCAGCGGGGACCCCCAGACTGCGCGGTGTGGCGGGCAGCACAGGCATATTGTGCAGGAGCGGCCCCAGTCGGGGGGGGGGTCGGTTGCTGGGTCCACGAGGGGTAGGATGGGTGGGCCGTGCGGCGAGCGCGGTAGGACTGAACATTACGAGAAGCGACCGTCATGGAGAGCGCTAAAGCTTTCATCTCCATTAGGTCGAGCGCGGCCCCTTCCAGCAGTCGTTGCCGGAAGGGGTCCGATGCAATCCCCGTCACGAATGCATCACGCATGAGGAGATTGGAATGTTCCATGGCCGTGACAGCCTGGCGGCCGCAGTCCTGTACGAGAGGGATAAGGGCCCGCCAGAAGTCTTCAATCGACTCACCAGGTAGTTGTACGCGAATGGCGAGTACATGCCTTGCAAATAGTGTGTTCGTCTTCTGGACGTAATTTTCTTTAAGGAGGTCCATGGCGCCTGCGTAATTTGGCGAGTCCTGTATCAGCGGGAACACGCTGGAGCTCAACCTTGAGTAGAGAACCTGGGTTTTCTGAGCTTCCATCGGCTCGGGGTCGCTGAGGTGATATAGGCCTTGAAGCAAGCCAGCCAGTGATTAAAGCCCTTTCTGGCGTTCGGCGATTGCGGATCCAGCTGCAAGCGATCTGGTTTGATCCTGATGTCCATGATGCGGAAAATCTAACTGTAATAAATTGATGCGCTATCAATCGTACTAAAGACTCGAATGGGTACAAGAGAGGCTTTATTACAGTTAGATGTTTATCCTCCAACTGCAGCTGGTAGAATGGCTGCTCAGGAGAACTCATACATATTTATACGGCTCCTTGTGGGCGGAGCTAGCCGGCAGGTGCTACCGGCGAACCTGTAGTACAGGTACTGCTGTACATCCCCTAATACAGGCACACACACAATTACACAGTGGATCACCACACCCACTCTCTCCCCACAGCCCTGCTTTTTTTCTCTTTTTCAAGTATTTCTGCAATTTTCTTTTGGAAATTATTGTTGAATCAGGAATTATTTATTATTCTTTCACAGGATGTGGCCATCACTGGCCCGGCCGACATTTTTATTCCTCATCCTGCTGCAGGGGGAAAGGAAAATGTGGGAATTCAATAGTTATCGGGATTCGATTGTAAGGGGAACAGACAGGCATTTCTGTGGTTGCAAAGCAGACTCCAGGATGGTACGTTGCCTCCCTGGTACCAGGGTCAAGGATGTCTCGGAGCAGTTACAGGACATTCTGGAGGGGGAGGGTGAACAGCCAGTGGTTGTGGTGCACATCTGTACCAACGACATAGGTTAAAAAAATGGATGAGATCCTCAAAGCAGAATCTAGGGAGTTGGGAAGAAAGATCGGATGTCGGACCTCAAAGGTCGTGATTACTACAAGTGAGGATTACTATCAGTGCCCCGTGTGCTAGTAAGAGTGAACTAGCAGGATATATCGGATAAATATATGGTTTATTTATGGGATGGGAATCGAACCATGCTGCTGGCCTGCTTGGTCTGCTTTAAAAGCCAGCGATTTAGCCAAGTGAGCTAAACCAGCCCCTAAGTCAGGAGTCAGAGGAAGAGGAAATAAGGACAAAAACAAAAGGCAGAAAGGGGAATAAGAAAAGTGATGGACAGAGAAATCAAGGGCCAGAAATAAACGGGGCCACAATGAAATATAATTGGAATGGAACATGCAATGTTAAAAAAACAAGCCTTAATGCATGGAGCATTCGCACTAAAATAGATGAACTAATCACACAAATAGGCATACACGGGTATGATACAATTGGGATTACAGAGACATGGCTGCAGGGAGACCAGGGATGGGAACTGAATGTCCAAGGGTATTTATGAAGGACAGACAGAAAGGAAATGGTGGTGTAGTTGCATTGCAGGTTAAAGAGGAAATTAACACAATAGTGAGGAAGGATATTCACTCTGACAATGTGGAATCTGTATGGTTAGAGTTCAGTAACACTAAGAGGCAATAAGAGGCTGGTTTAGCACAGTGGGCTACATAGCTGGCTTGCAATGCAGAACGATGCCAGCAGCGCGGGTTCAATTCCCGTACCGGCCTCCCAGAACAGGCACCGGAATCTGGGGACTAGGGGCTTTTCACAGTAATGTCATCGAAGCCTATTTATGATAAGAAGCAATTGTTCTTAAATATTAGTGGGGGCTATATATAGACCCCCAAACTGCAATGGTGATGTTGGGAATGGCATTAAACAGGAAATGAGAGATGCATGCGATAAAGAATCTTCTGTAATCATGGGTGATTTGAATCTGTATATAGATTGGGCAAATCAAATTAGTAACAATACCATGGAGGAGGAATTCCTGGAGTGTGTATGGGATGCTTTTCTAGACCAATACCTTGAGGACCAATACCTTGCTGGTTTAGCACACTGGGCTAAATCGCTAGCTTTGAAAGCAGACCAAGGCAGGCCAGCAGCACGGATCAATTCCCGTACCAGCCTCCCCGAACAGGCGCCATAATGTGGCGACTAGGGGCTTTTCAGTAACTTCATTGAAGCCGACTCGTGACAATAAGCAATTTTCATTTTATTTTTCATTTTTCAGGCACCAACCAGAGAATCTGCCATCCTAGATTGGGTATGTCCTCAAACTGATCTGTTCCCTGTAAGAACACTATTCACGATGCCCTATGCTGCTCTTATTTGATGTACCATTTGTCAATGTTCTCTGTCGATTATTCTTATTGTCTCTGTGTCAGTACTATGTACGTTCCCTTGGCTGCAGAAAAATACTTTTCACTGTACTCCGGTACATGTGACAATATCAATCATCACTATCATCACATACATAGAAAATACAAGCAAGAGGAGGCCATTCAGCCCTTCGAGTCTGCTCCGCCATTCATTATGATCATGGCTGATCACCAAGTTCAATATCCTGATCCCACCTTCCCCCTTTAGCCGCAAGAGCTATAATTTACTTTCGAATTAAGGGGCAATTTAGCGTGGCCAATCCACCTCCTCTGCACATCTTTAGGTTGTGGGATGCGAAACCCACACAAACACGGGGAGAATGTGCAAACTCCACACGGACAGTGACCCAGAGCCGGGATCGAATCTGGGACCTCGGCGCTGTGAGACAGCAGTGCTAACCACTGCGCCACTGTGCTGCCCCATGAATATAATCCTAACCAACTTAATCTCTCCTCATGTGTCAGTCCCACCATCCCAGGAATCAGCCTGGTAAACCTTCGCTGTCCTCCTTCCACACCAAGAACATCCTTCCTCAGATAAAGACACCAAAACTACACACAATACTCCAGGTGTGGCCTCACCAATGCCCTATCTAATAGCAATAAAACATCTCTATTCCTATAGAAAAAATCCTCTCGCTATGAAGGCCAACATACCATTTGCCTCCTTTACTGCCAGCTGTACCTGCGCGCTTACTTTCAGCAACTGATACACGAGGACACCAAGGTCTCACTGAGTATCCGCCTCTCTCAATTTACACCCATTCAAATAATAATCTGTTTTCTTATTTTGCTACCAAAGTGGATGAACTCACATTTAGCCACATTATACTGCATCTACCATGCAGGCGCCCACTCACTCAGCCTGTCCAAATCCCACTGAAACATCTCTGCATCCTCCTCACAGCTCACCCTCCCACCCAACTTTGCATCATCTGCAAATTTGGGAATACTACATTTAAGTCCCTCGTCCAAATCATTAATTTATAATGTTGGGGTCCTAGCACAGATCCCGGATGTACCCCTCTAGTCACTGCCTGCCAATCAGAAACAGACCCATTTATTCCAACGTTTTGCTTCCTGTCTGCTAACCAGCTTCCTATCCAGCTCAAGACACTACCCATAATCCCATGTAATTTAACTTTACATAATAATCTGCTATGTGAGACCTTGCCGAAAGCCTTCTGAAAGTCTAAATAAACCACATCCACTGGTTCTCCCTGGTCAACAGTTACATTTTCAAAGAATTCCAGTAGATTTGTCAAGCACAATTTCCCTTTCGTAAATCCATGCTGATTTTGTCTGATTATACCACAGCTTTCCAAATGCTGTGCTATAAAATCTTTAATGTTCCAGACCCTCGTCGGTTGTGGCAAAGCCTAAGCAACATAACGGGTTACAAAGCGAAGCCGAGCAGTATCTCCAGCAGCAGCGCACCTCTCCCCGATTAACTCAATCCATTCCATGCTCGGTTCGAGCAAGAAACCATCAATCCGCTGTCGAGTGCCCCAGGAGCCTCGGACACACCCATACCCACCATCACAGCTTCTGAAGTCAGGTCAGCCTTCCTGAAAGTGAACCCTCGGAAGGCGATGGGCCCAGACGGCATCCCTGGTCGTGCACTCAGATCCTGCGCATACCAGCTGGCAGAGGTATTCACAGACATCTTTAACCTGTCCCAACTCCACTCTGAGGTCCCCATCTGCTTCAAGAAGAACCAGGCAACGTGTCTCAATGACTACCGTCCAGTGGTCCTGTGGATCATTATGAAGTGCTTCAAGAGGTTGGTCATGAAGCGCATCACCTCCATACTCTCAAAACGCCTTGATCCACTGAATTCGCATACCGCCACAACCGGTCCACAGCAGACTCCACCCCCCCCCCCCCCCCCCCCCCCCCCCCCCACCCCTCCCTGCCCTACACTCATTTCTGGAGCATCTCGACAACAAGGACTCCTACATCAGACTCCTATTTATTGACTACAGCTCCGCCTTCAACACCATAATCCCAGCGCAGCTCATATCAGGGGCTGGTTTAGCTCACTCAGCTAAATCGCTGGCTTTTAAAGCAGACTAAGCAGGCCAGCAGCACGGTTTTATTCCCGTACCAGCCTCCCCGGACAGGCGCCGGACTGTGGCGACTAGGGGCTTTTCACAGTAACTTCATTGAAGCCTACTCGTGACAATAAGCGATTTTCATTTTTCATTTATTTGTCAAGATGCCCCTTAAATGTCACTATCGTCCCAGCTTCCACCACCTCCTCTGGCAGCGAGTTCCAGGCACCCACTACCCTCTGTGTAAAAAAAAAACTTGCCTCGTACATCTCCTCTAAGCCTTGCCCCTCGCACCTCAAACCTATGCCCCCTAGTAATTGTCCCCTCTACCCTGGGAAAAAGTCTCTGACTATCCACTCTGTCTATGCCTCTCATAATTTTGCAGACCTCTCAGGTTGTTGCCCCAGCAACAGTGAAGGAACGGCGATATATTTCCAAGTCAGGGTGGTGAGTGACTTGGAGGGGAACCTCCAGGTGGTGGGGTTCCCAGGTATCTGCTGCCCTTGTCCTTCAAGATGGTAGTGGCCGTGGGTTTGGAAGGTGCTGCCTGAGGAGCCTTGGTGAGTTACTGCAGAGCATCTTGTCGATGGTACACACGGCTGGCACTGTATGTTTGGTGTTGAAGGGAGATTGGTGGGGGGGGGGGGGGAATCTAGTGGGGCTGCTTTGTCCTGGATGTGGTGGATTTTCCTGAGTGTTGTTGGAGCTGCGCCCATCTGCACCTTCCTATTATCTTTTCTGGCATTGACTCCCAGATCACAGCTCACAACATTTCTCCTCGCCTCCCCTTCTGCTGCTTTTGCCATTTATTATAAATCCAAGTTCCCTGATTACAGACCAGGAAACAGATTCTTTCGATCTCATTGTACAAATGTCTCAAAGTGCTTCTCACATTGAGTTACTCATGAGTATTGTGGCCGGTTTGATTGATAGGCCAGCAGTTGAGCCCATATCAAACATAAAGATGAGATGCAGGTAGTTTGTTTTATTTTCAGATGGGTCCTTGAGGGAGAAACTTTGATCGGATCTCCATCGGAATAGTTGCCAGGTGTCCCTGGTATCCGACTGTGCAAACAGCTATCCAAGGAATGGCCTCACTGACCGTGCAGCGCTCCCTCAGCGCGGCATTGTCAAATTAAAATCCACAATAGGCTGTCTGCTGATGTGAGAATCCCCAAATCAGATCAGAGACGGATAGTGACAGAGAGGAGAGAGGCAGCGAGACAGAGATAGACAGAGACAGAGAGAGGCAGCGAGACAGAGATAGACAGAGACAGAGAGAGGCAGCGAGACAGAGATAGACAGACAGAGAGAGGCAGCGAGACAGAGATAGACAGAGACAGAGAGAGGCAGCGAGACAGAGATAGACAGAGACAGAGAGAGGCAGCGAGACAGAGATAGACAGAGACAGAGAGAGGCAGCGAGACAGAGATAGACAGAGACAGAGAGAGGGAGCGAGACAGAGATAGACAGAGACAGAGAGAGGCAGCGAGACAGAGATAGATAGAGACAGAGAGAGGCAGCGAGACAGAGATAGACAGAGACAGAGAGAGGGAGCGAGACAGAGAAAGACAGACACAGAGAGGCAGCGAGACAGAGATAGACAGAGACAGAGAGAGGCAGCGAGACAGAGATAGACAGAGACAGAGAGAGGCAGCGAGACAGAGATAGACAGACAGAGAGAGGCAGCGAGACAGAGATAGACAGAGACAGAGAGAGGGAGCGAGACAGAGATAGACAGAGACAGAGAGAGGCAGCGAGACAGAGATAGACAGAGACAGAGAGGGGCAGCGAGACAGAGATAGACAGAGACAGAGAGAGGCAGCGAGACAGAGATAGACAGAGACAGAGAGAGGCAGCGAGACAGAGATAGACAGAGACAGAGAGAGGCAGCGAGACAGAGATAGACAGAGACAGAGAGGGGCAGCGAGACAGAGATAGACAGAGACAGAGAGAGGCAGCGAGACAGAGATAGACAGAGACAGAGAGAGGCAGCGAGACAGAGATAGACAGAGACAGAGAGAGGGAGCGAGACAGAGATAGACAGAGACAGAGAGAGGCAGCAAGACAGAGATAGACAGAGACAGAGAGAGGCAGCGAGACAGAGATAGACAGAGACAGAGAGAGGGAGCGAGACAGAGATAGACAGAGACAGAGAGAGGCAGCGAGACAGAGATAGACAGAGACAGAGAGGGGCAGCGAGACAGAGATAGACAGAGACAGAGAGAGGCAGCGAGACAGAGATAGACAGAGACAGAGAGAGGCAGCGAGACAGAGATAGACAGAGACAGAGAGAGGCAGCGAGACAGAGATAGACAGAGACAGAGAGGGGCAGCGAGACAGAGATAGACAGAGACAGAGAGAGGCAGCGAGACAGAGATAGACAGAGACAGAGAGAGGCAGCGAGACAGAGATAGACAGAGACAGAGAGAGGGAGCGAGACAGAGATAGACAGAGACAGAGAGAGGCAGCGAGACAGAGATAGACAGAGACAGAGAGAGGGAGCGAGACAGAGATAGACAGAGACAGAGAGAGGCAGCGAGACAGAGATAGACAGAGACAGAGAGAGGCAGCGAGACAGAGATAGACAGAGACAGAGAGAGGCAGCGAGACAGAGATAGACAGAGACAGAGAGAGGCAGCGAGACAGAGATAGACAGAGACAGAGAGAGGCAGCGAGACAGTGAGAAACAGTATTCAGGGAGACAAAGAGAGAGAAAGCCAGGGTGATATAGACAAACAAACAATAGCAGAAAGACAAAGAGGGCGACAAAGAGAGGCATTGAGATAAATAGAGAGAGAGAGAGAGTGGCAGGCAGAGAGAGAGAGGGACAGAGACAGAAATAAACCTTGGCCTGGATTCTCAAATTCCAGAAACTAAGGACTGGATTCCCCGCTTGTTGACGCCGAAATCATATTCAGCGATTGGGCGGAGAATTGTTTTGACGCCGAAATTGTTGCCGGCGACTGTTTTCAGATGCTCAGCCCCCTCCAAAACGGCGTCATGGGGAGTACGCACACGGCGTTGGGACGGCATCCGGCTCTCCCCCGATGGGCCGTCCCCAATGCTCCGCCCCCGACGGGCCGCCCCCGATGGGCCGCCCCCGACGGGCCGCCCCCGACGGGCCGCCCCCGATGCTCCGCCCCCGAACCTCCGCCCCCGATGGTCCGCCCCCGATGCTCCGCCCCGATGGGCCGCCCCCGATGCTCCGCCCCCGACGGGCCGCCCCCGACGGGCCGCCCCCGATGCTCCGCCCCCAATGCTCCGCCCCCGATGGTCCGCACCCGATGGGCCGTCCCCGATGGGCCGCCCCCGATGGGCCGCCCCCGATGGGCCGCCCCCGATGCTCCGCCCCGATGGGCCGCTCCCGATGCTCCGCCCCCGATGCTCCGCCCCCGACGGGCCGCCCCCGACGGGCCGCCCCCGATGCGCCGCCCCCGATGGGCCGCCCCCGATGGGCCGCCCCCGATGCTCCGCCCCCGATGCTCCGCCCCCGATGCTCCGCCCCCGATGGGCCGCCCCCGACGGGCCGCCCCCGACGGGCCGCCCCCGATGCTCCGCCCCCGATGCTCCGCCCCCGATGGGCCGCCCCCGATGCTCCGCCCCCGATGCTCCGCCCCCGACGGGCCGCCCCCGACGGGCCGCCCCCGATGCTCCGCCCCCGATGGGCCGTCCCCGATGCTCCGCCCCCGATGGGCCGCCCCCGACGGGCCGCCCCCGACGGGCCGCCCCCGACGGGCCGCCCCCGATGCTCCGCCCCCGATGGGCCACCCCCGATGCTCCGCCCCCGATGCTCCGCCCCCGATGGGCCGCCCCCGATGCTCCGCCCCCGATGCTCCGCCCCCGACGGGCCGCCCCCGACGGGCCGCCCCCGATGCTCCGCCCCCGATGGGCCGCCCCGATGCTCCGCCCCCGATGCTCCGCCCCCGACGGGCCGCCCCCGACGGGCCGCCCCCGATGCTCCGCCCCCGATGGCCCGCCCCCGATGCTCCGCCCCCGATGGGCCGCCCCCGATGCTCCGCCCCCGATGGGCCGCACCCGATGCTCCGCCCCAGATGGGCTGAGTTCATGGTGGCGCGGGACACGTGTACTCCCAGTTTTAGTCAAACGCGCGTGGCGGCTGCGGACTGCGTCCAGCGATGCTGAAGTTGGGCAGGAGCCGTTCCCCTGGGTGGGGGGGGGGGTTATGGGGACTGAAGGGATTGGTGGGGTTGGTCCGGTCTCCACACAACCCCCTCACCACACCCAAACCACACCCACACCACCCCCACACCATCCCCACACCCAAACCACTCCCTCACCACTCCCACCCTCACCACCCCCACCCCACACCACCCCGTCACCACTCATCACCCTTCTCGTGTCCTTCGACCCCGCCCCCAAGCAGATTCCAGCGACGAGGCAGCAACAGATAGAGACGGGAAATCCCAAACGCCAGCCCCACACATCCCACAACACCAGTCCGGGGACAACACCAACTGCTGTCCCCAACACCCTCCACCATCCCAGAGACACACTCCTCGGTCTGGCACGTTAGTGAAGAGACCCCTGGGACACTAACTGGTGAACCACACACGTGGGGCAGTACATCAGGTGGAGGTAAGAACCCGCGAGGGGCCGGACGGTCGGAGTGCGGTCCGACCCCAGGGACCAAGTGTCATCCAGACGGGTCTCAGGCTTCTGGAACGGACAGTCCCATCAATAATGGAGATGCAGACACCGGACCAGGGACAACATGAGGGGCTGTCAGCGACCATCCAGTGCCTGCAGCTGCAGTTGGATGAGTCCAATTGCCACCCAGGTCAACACTGCCCGGGTGGCATCCACGGTAGATACCTTGGGGGCGAAGGTATTGACCATGGGTCAACAGGTCCAAGGACTCGGTCACTCTGTGTGGGCAGTGACCGAGGACCAGGACAGGGCTGACCAGGACTGGTCCAGCAGAGGGCAGTAGAGCGGAGCTACTGATTGGCTGTTCCGGGGAAATTTGCATACGTGCAATGCGGTCAGCGTAATTTGAAGGTGGTTTGTGCAGGGGTTGTTGTCAAGTGACAGCAGACACAGGGAGAACGTGCAGACTCCGCACAGGCAGTGACCCAGCCGGGAATCAAACCTGGGACCCTGGCGCTGTGAAGCCACAGTGCTATCCACTGTGCTATCATGCTGCCCAAGTGGCCTGGCCTTGCAAAATCCTGCCAACTGTCCTGGTTTGAGACAATTCACACCTCTTTAACCTGTGATTATCCCTCTCTCCGGCCGCACTGTCTGGACCGGTAAAGACTTAATTACCTGCAAAACCTCGCATTCAAAGTATCATCCTGCATCATTGAATTTGTCTATGTAGGTGTTTGTGGAACCCATCTCTTCATTCACCTGAGAAAGGAGCTGTGCTCCAAAAGCTAGTGATTCAAAACAAACATGTTGGACTTTAACCTGGTGTTGCAAGACTTCTTACTAAGAATAATATGATATAGGAATATAATATAAGAGTAATAGAAGATAAGAACACAACACAATAATCTTTCGCCCATCAGCTCGCCGGGGACCCCGGTGCCGATGGTGGCTCCGATTTTCAGCTCCTGGTACCTGTCGCAACTCAGGTCCGAGGTGAAGTCCAGCGAATGAGCAGAAGGGCCTCTCAGTTATACAGAGGAGTAAACAAGTCTAGGAGAGATAAGCGGCTGGGAAAGTCAGCAATCTGTTGCAAATAGTTGGATAAATAAAGTATTAAACAAGCACAGCCTGGCATGAGAACGATTGACCTTGAACACCTAGTGCTCTATGTCCCAGTCAACATGGCTGGGAGGCACGGTAGCACAGGGAGCCACTGTAGCTTGGGTCACTGTCTGTGCGGAGTCTGCACATTCTCCCCGTGTCTGCGTGGGTTTCCTCCGGGTGCTCCGGTTTCCTCCCACAGCCCAAAGATGTGCAGGTTGGGTGGATTGGCCATGATAAATTGCCCTCAGGTTAGGTGGGGTTGCTGGGTTACAGGGATAGGGTGGAGGTGTGGGCTTAAGTGGGGTGCTCTTTCCAGAGCTAGAGCAGACTCAGATGGGCCGAGCGGCCTCCTTCTGCACTGTAAATTCCAAGATCTTCGATAACATCCTGACCATGGAATACTGCAAGTATCCTCACTGTTGGCAGAACTAACCCATCCCTTCCAGCGTTTATACAAAATCAGTTAAACCTTGGCCCTATTGAATGATGGAGCAAGCCCAGGGGACAAGTGCCTACCCCTGCCCCTATGGTGATTGTCCGTCACCATCCTTCTGGGAAGAAAATGTGGTTAGAAATATTTTGGGGGTTTATTGTGTTATTCTGTTCTTGCTCGTTCTGGGTGAGTGTGCTTTACACTCAATTGGCTCTGTTTTATTCCTTAGCTCTAGAGTCGCCAGGTATCTTTATGATACCGCCACGAGGTTCAAGTTCAAGTGCTGATCAATGACTCAATACACCAGTTAGTAAGGTTCAATCAAACACATTTATTAATACACAATAAATCGATACTCATGCAACTAATACTAACGGACTAAACTATTCCTACCACTATAAGCCAATACTTATCTTCGATAAGGGAACCCACTGGATCAGGGAACAATGGCCTCTTGTTCTGTCCTGAGACTGCAGGCTTCCCAGTGGGTACGGGCTAAGGGGTCAGGAGTGTCTATTCTCGTAGCGTGCGTTGGTTGACACTTACTTGTCGGTGTAGCTGTTGGCCAGGTCTCTCCTTCTCACGATCAAGTTCTTAGAGAGCTGCTGCAAAGGTGTTCTGCTGGGAGGGCCGGCTAAGAGGGAGAGCTAAACTTGGGATCTGTCCTTTATAGGTCACAGGGGCTTCGCGCCCATCTGGGCGGTCCCTGTACCTGCTTGCAATCGATTGGACCTCATACCAATCGATTGGTTTGAATTCCCCAATACTGGGGGCTTTTTCCCGATCGCTGGGCGGTTCTTGGGGCTGTCTGTAACTTATTGTCCGGGACTCCTGCTGGTGCCGAAGAGTCTGGCTTGACCTTTTGTTATTATCGATTGTGTCCATTGTGCCCGGGAATCACCGGGAATCGCTCAATTAGTATGCGCAACTTGTTAGTTTCAGTGCTGTCTGGTTTCTCTGCAGACAGAATACACAGAGAGATTCTGCAACCTGCTTGTCTTTCTGACATTGTCCAATTTTCCCTGCATGCATTTCAATTCTCCATTTTATGTCGGGCAGTGGCCCAACTTCGGTGGCTACACTGTGAAACAGGACTGTGGGTATGTATGTGGATATGTGCAATGTGGGAATAAATTGAGGACGGTTGAGCTGCAAGGTTTGGAATATCAAAGGGTATTGGCGTGAAAAGCTGCCATTTGCAGTGAATAGGGCTGAGTTGGTCGTTCTCGAGGCAAATGGGTAAAAAGTTGCATTAGGAAATAAAGGACATTGGTGAACCAGATGTGTTCCTCTGAAGATCAACAATGGTTTCATGGTCATCACTGGCCTTTTAATTCCGCAATTCTACTGAATTGAAATTTCATTACCTGGCGTGGGAGTGATTGGTCCTCAGAACATTATTGTGGGTCTCTGGATTAGTCGTCCAGTGACAATACTACTCCACCATCGCCTCCCCTTAAATTGTTCAACTTCAAAGGGAAGTGAAAAGGGGTTTACAAATTGGAAAAGCTCATAAATAAAAATAAAAATAGCAGAGTTGTTTAATTGAATTTTACCCAAACATGATGAGGAGGACATAGTAAGTTTTTTATTTGGTGGCAAAGGTAAATCTCAAGCAGAATAAGGACACTGGGAAAAGAAAAAAAAAGAGAACAAACACTTTAAAGAGAGGGTTGGAGCTGTGCTGAGGAGCGTAAGACCCTCTGGAATCTGCCCTGTGCTGGGAGAGAGCTGTGTCACGAAGCAAAGCAGTTTTCTGCTGACCGAGAAAAGTCTCTTTGTAAGAAAGCAGGGTTTTATTTTAAAGTTTTTGGAATTTTCCACAGCAGAGAGGGAGCGGGAAAGAGAATCCTTAGGACATCCCAGCCCTCCAGCAACAATAGGTGACTTGCGGTCCAGTTGTTGGAATTTAAGTATCTGTAAGGCCTGTTGACTAAAGGGGTGTTTACTTGTGAGTCTAACCAGGTATGAATCTTTAGGGTGGGAATGTTCTGTACGACTAATTTCAATGGCGTAAATGTAACCTTTTATGTTTAAATTCTCTTTTCTTTTGTGAATAAATGTTTTAAATTAATATTTAAAATGTCCAAAAGTGTTACTGGCTCCTGATGCCAGTATACAAATTTTCTTGTAGTAAAATACAAAAAGAAAAGAGTTATGATAGCTTGCCAAGTTTCCCTTTGGGATTTTGGATTGTACAATTTGCCAAATTGTAACACTTCAACAGTCCAGCACAAAGGTCAAAGGGAGACAGTCCAACCTGCTGTTGACCTAATTTTCCATTCCTCACTATTGGTGACTGTGCCCTCAGTTGCCTGAGCTCTAAGATCTCGCATTCCCTTCCTAAACCTCTCTACCTTTCTCTTTTTCTTTTAGACGCTACTTCAAACCTATCTTTTGCACCAAACACTTGGTCGTCTGTCCTGCAATGTGACTCAATGTTCATAGAATCCCTACAGGGCAGAAGGAGGCCACTCGCCCCATCGAGTCTACACCAACCCTTTGAAAGAGCAGCCTAACCAGGCTCCCGCCCTATTCCTGCAACCCCTTAGCCCCACCTAACCTGCACATCCCTGGACACTAAGGGGCAAATTAGCATGGCCAATCCACCTAACCTGCACATCTTTGGACTGTGGGTGGAAACCGGAGCACCCGGAGGAAGCCCACGCACACACGGGGAAAATGTGCAGACTCCGCACAGACAGTGACCCAGCAGGGAATAGAACCTGGAACCCTGAAGCTGTGAAGCCACAGTGCTAACCACGATGCTACCGTGCTGCCCCAAATTCTCAAATTCATCAAGTTTTATTTGATAACGTTCCTGTGAAGCATCTGTGGGCTTTTTATTGGCTAAGTTAAAGCACGATATTGTTGCTGTCGCTGTGTGCAGTTTTACCATATTCATATATTTTCTTGGGGACAATTTGGATTTCAACCCCAAATCTCCATAAATAGAAGCAAACTTGGTAATCACCTTTTATTGCAAACCCTGGCACAACACTATCTTCACATCCGATTATTTTTGGGATGAACTCCTCAGTGTATATTTATGATAAGTAGATGCTAATCACAGGTTATACTATTAAAATGATGGCATACAGGTTTTATCATCCAATTAACATGTTAACTACTCTCCCTGCAGCTTTCAAATCATGAATATGCTTTTTAACACACTTTGAAGTGAATTTTTGAATGTGTGTGCGTGTGAAGTATGACTAAAAGCGTTGACATTATTGCTATCACAGCTAAAGGTGCCAAAATAATGACAAAACAGTGCGCAGGGCAGACATTTCATGCTGGTACCTTAAGACCCAGAAGCTGGAAATCCACCAATCCAAACATTTTCCTCAGTGACCATATTAACAGGCAATGGAGCTGAGAACCAGTCAGTCATGTGTTAGGCTCCCAAGAGAAAGTGTTTGGAAGCATACCTAGGAGCTATGTGCCCACCCTATAACCTGTTTGGATGTAACACTAATAAACAAGTGTTAAGCAGATACCAGAGCTTTCTACAGTCTATCTGCTAACCCAGTCTCATGCCTAGAGTCAAAGGTAGAAGGATCCATCTTGGAACATAACTGACCTCCCACCTTTAACCTCCAGAGGTTTCACCTCATCCAAAACTTTGCTGCACTTATCCTGACCCAGTCCCTTTCACTCATCGCTTCCTCTGTGCTGGAGGCAGTGGCGCAGTGGTAGCAATCCAGAGAACCAGGGTAATGCTTTGGGGACATGGGTTCGAATCCCACCACAGCCGATGGTGGAATTTGAATTCAATGCAAATCTGGAATGAAAGGCCTAATGATGACCATGAAACCATTGGAGTGAAAAATGAAATGGAAATCGCTTATTGTCACGAGTAGGCTTCAATTAAGTTACTGTGAAAAGCCCCTAGTCACCACATTCCGGCGCCTGTCCAGGGAGGCCGGTACGGGAACTGAACCGTGCTGCTGGCCTGCCTTGGTCTGCTTTAAAAGCCAGCGATTTAGCCCAGTGTGCTAAACCAGCCCCTAATAATAATCTTTATTGTCACAAGTCGGCTTACATCAACATCAATCCTGTGTACTGCAATTCTGGGTCATTTTCTGTTTTCGATTGGGATTGGTAGAGCCTTTCAGAAGATACGGGATAATAAGAATCTTTATTATTGTCACAATAGGCTTACATTAACACTGCAATGAAGTTATTGTGAAAAGCCCCTAGTCGCCACATTCCGGCACCTGTTCGGGTACACAGAGGGAGAATTCAGAATGTCCAATTCACCTAACAGCACGTGTTTCGGGACTTGTGGGAGGAAACCGGAGCACCCGGAGGAAACCCACGCAGACACAGGGAGAACATGCAGAGTCCACAGACAGTGACCCAAGCCGGGAATTGAACCTGGGACCCTGGCGCTGTGAAGCAACAGTGCTAACCACTGTGCTATTGTGCCATACATGTCGATTGTCGTAAAAACCCATCTGGTTCATTAATATCCTTTAGGGAAGGAAATCTGCGGGCCTTACCTGGTCTGGCCTACACGTGACTCCAGACCCACAGCAATGTGGTTGACTCTCAAATTCCCTCAGGGATGGGCAATATAAGCTGGCCAAGCCAGGGACGCCCTCAACCCATGAACGAATAAAGAAAAATAAAACTCCTGGTTCACTAATGCCTCCATTTTAATATTATAATTGGCATAGTAACATGAAATTTAATGTGTTCAGCTCCACCCATGGCCTGAACCCTCCCTAATTCTGTAACCTCCTCCAGGGCTACAGCCTCCCAGGTCCCGTCACTCCTCCAACTTTGGCGTCTTGAGCATCCTCTGATTTTCACAACCTTTCTCCTAAGCTCTGGAATCCTCTCCCTAAAGCTCAGCATCTCTGTGCCTTTCTCTCGACACCCTTAGGAGGCAGTTTAAAACCTACCATTTTTGTTTCTTTTATGACATTCAGTTCTGTCCGAATACTGCTGGCTTGAAGCACCTTTGGATTGTTTACTGCATTGAAGGTGCTGTACAAATACCAGATATCTTCTCAACATTCTATGGAAAGCAAGTGGAGTCTCCTGAAGCAATAACGTGCTCAGAAAGCTGTCTAAGATCCTCTTGCGCTGTAAATCCTGTACATCGCTGCCTTCAGAAAACAGCGTCTCACCCTTCAGGTCCCAATCTAGCTTTGACTATCTCATCATCTACTCAGACATGACCGATTGGAAAATTGCTTCTGCAGTCCAAACAGGAAATGCAGCGCTGACTACAGACGGACAACTAAATCGAGAACAGTACTGAGTACACACTATGTCATCAAGGTAATGATAGAACAGCCTTTACTCTTGAGCTTGTAAATGTGACATATCTGGCAATGGAACGCTCCCTGAATAAGGACCCTCCAACAGTTCAGTACTCTGTAACACCTCCTGAAAGCAAGTCTAAAATCTCAACAAAGAAATAACAATGAGTATAAAATTTAAACTGACACTCCCAGTCTGGGATTGGGCAGCACGGTAGCACAGTGGTTAGCTCAGTTGCTTCACAGCCCCCAGGGTCCCAGATTCAGTTCCCGGCTTGGGTCACTGTCTCTGCGGAGTCCGCACTTTCTCCCCGTGTCTGCCTGGGTTTCCTCCGGGTGCTCCGGTTTCCTCCCACAGTCCAAAGATGTGCGGGTTAGGTGGATTGGCCATGATAAATTGCCTTTAGTGACCAAAAAGGTCAAGTGGGGGTTACTGGGTTACGGGGATAGGGTGGAGACGTGGGCTTGAGTAGGGTGCTCTTGGTAAGGGCCGGTGCAGACTCGATGGGCCAAATGGCCTCCTTCTGCACTGTAAATTCTGTGATTCTATGATTGGAAAATATTTGTCCCTCAACGCAAATCACTAAAACAGATTATATGATCTTTATCACATTCCTGATTTTGGGAGCTTGCTGTGCACATATTAGATGCTGCACTCCTTACATCACAACAGACAATAGTACATTATTGTAAAGAAAATAGTGCTTTATTGTGAAAAATAGCACTTGATCAAAAACCTGGGCTAGTGCACGGTCAACTCCAGCCCCTCAGGCCCCGGAGCCCCAACATAATTAACCAATAATTAACATGTTTCCTGAGACCTTTGAACCTTGACTGCTCCAGTGACTTACAGGCACCCGATGTGTAAGTAAAACATGTAAAAAAAACTGTTTATTTATAATAAGTGAAGAGATAAACATGTCATGGAAACAATAGAACAATGGTCGACTAATCTAACTATGCCCCAAACCCCGTCTCACCCTCCACCCACAGACACAAGACAGACGTGTAGTGGGCAGGAAGGAATGATTAACAAATAACAGGACTGAGATGAATCTTTGCTGCGGAGGTGGTAGTCTTTGTAGATGGAGGTCTTGTAATCATCGGTAATGTTTGTCTCCAACTAGAACTCGTAGGATGTAAGCCTACCTCGGAGAAGTTCATTTCCACTGACCTGGGCTTTCACAGAGAAGATTCCCCTTCGGTCTATGCAATTCTAACTTGCGTCCACCAGATGGACCCTTAGCCTCATTGAGTTGAATTCATGTCCACTTTGCCTCTGGAACACTTGTCTGCGTAAGACAAGGTAAAAGGCCATTTCTTTCACACCTCTCGAGATCTCATGGGACAGCCATCAGCGCTGTGCCTTCCTCAGCCTTTTGATCAGAGGTTAAACTTCACAGGCCTGGCTGGATACAGAATGCTTACAGCATTCAAATCAGAACATAGAACATAGAACAGTACAGCACAGAACAGGCCCTTCGGCCCTCGATGTTGTGCCGAGCAATGATCACCCTACTCAAACCCACGTATCCACCCTATACCCGTAACCCAACAATCCCCCCCCCCCCACCTTACTTTTTTTTAAGGACACTACGGGCAATTTAGCATGGCCGATCCACCTAACCCGCACATCTTTGGACTGTGGGAGGAAACCGGAGCACCCGGAGGAAACCCACGCACACACGGGGAGGACGTGCAGACCCCGCACAGACAGTGACCCAGCCGGGAATCGAACCTGGGACCATGCTACCGTGCTGCCCCCCATGCTACCGTGCAGAAGTAAAACCTTCACAGCGTTAATACGGTGTCCAGACGTGCTCACCCCAGCCATCATACCAGAGAGAGAAGCCGTTCCAGGCTTTCGAAGAGATACTTAACAAATATTTAATAGGCTTCTGCTCAGCTCCTTCTCAGAGTGAAACTGAGAGCAGAAATGGATCCTGAAGGGCAGCACGGTAGCACAGTGGTTAGCACTGTTGCTTCACAGCGCCAGGGTCCTGGGTTCAATTCCCGGCTTGGGTCACAGTCTGTGCGGAGTCTGCACGTTCTCCCCGTGTCTGTGTGGGTTCCCTCCGGGTGCTCCGGTTTCCTCCCATAATTCCCGAAAGACGTGCTTGTTAGATGAATTGGACATTCTGAATTCTCCCTCTGTGAACCTGAACAGGCGCCGGAGTGTGGCATCTAGGGGCTTTTCACAGTAATTTCATTGCAGTGTTAATGTAAGCCTATTGTGCCAATAATAAAGATTCTTATTATCCAGTATCTTCTGAAAGGCTCTACCAATCGCAATCAAAAACAGAAAATGTCCCAGAATTGCAGTCGAGAGAATTGGCTGCTAGTCAATCATTTGCGGGATCTGGGCATTGCTGGATGGCTCAGCATTTATTACCCATCCCTAATTGCCCTTGAACTGAGTGACTTGCTAGGCCATTTCGGAGGGCTTTTAAGAGTCAGCCCCATTGCTGTGGGTCTGAAGTCACATGAAGGCCAGATCGGGCAAGGATGGCAGACATCCTTCCCTGAAGGACATTAGTGAACCAGATGGGTTTTTAAGACAATCAGCAATGGTTTCATGGTCATCATTAAACTTTTACTTCCAGAATTTATTGAATTCAAATTTCACCCTCTGCCCTGGCAGGATTTGAACCCAGGTCTCCAGAACATTACCCTGCGTCTTGAGGTTACTCGTCCAGTAACAATACACTGCGCCACTGCCTCCCCTAGCTCCTTGGGCATCAATCTGAATATCACCCTTTACCCCCCAGTGTCAAATTTGGTTGATAAAGATGTGCAGATTAGGTTGGGGATTGGGCCTGGGTAGGCTGTTCTTTTGGAGGGTTCGTGCAGACTTGATGGGCTGAATGGTATCCTTCTGCACTGCAGGATTTTATGAGTTCTATGGATAATTGCTCCTGTGAAGCACACTGGATGTATACTATTCTGAATCGTTGCAGAAATGCAATTTGTTGCATTAAATGTAGGTATTAACTACTCCTTGCATTAAAGAATCCCACACTTAATAACTTGGCACAAGAAAGAAAAACTCAAAAACACTTCCCTGTCAGTCCAGAACATGAATACTATTGAAAAGAAGGAGCTGCTGCAAACATTTCCTGTCTGGCATCAGTCCCAATGGATGCAAATCGAGAAGATTCAACAACATGTGTCTATATTCAGCGAATCATTTCCCCAAGCCCCTTTCAACAGAAACTATTCAGCATCCTTCGTAATATTGACCGTTTATGATTGTGCCTCATGGAAACCACTTTGCGAAATAAAATTAATTTAGAATATTGCGTTTCCATTTCTGTCAACATGGTGAATTCAGATTTGGCACCAGATATTTAAACCAGCTCCATTATCACACATGGAGAATCAGTGACCAGAGGCGGAAAAGTAAGAAAAACAGTATAATAGTTTTATAATTATACTGCGGAGCGCTGTACAGGCAAAGTGAGCCTTGGGATTTGTGGACATAAAATCCTACGCTGATACTTCCTGAAAGTGACAGCATGGTAGCAGGGTAGCATGGTGGTTAGCATAAATGCTTCACAGCTCCAGGGTCCCAGGTTCGATTCCCGGCTGGGACACTGTCTGTGTGGAGTCTGCATGTCCTCCCCCTGTGTGCGTGGGTTTCCTCCGGGTCCTCCGGTTTCCTCCCACAGTCCAAAGATGTGCGGGTTAGGTGGATTGGCCATGCTAAATTGCCCGTAGTGTCCTAATAAAAGTAAGGTTAAGGGGGGGGTTTGTTGGGTTACGGGTATAGGGTGGATACGTGGGTTTGAGTAGGGTGATCATGGCTCGGCACAACATTGAGGGCCGAAGGGCCTGTTCTGTGCTGTACTGTTCTATGTTCTAAGTGGTTAGCACAGTTGCTTCACCGCTCCAGGCTCCCAGGTTCGATTCCCACTCGAGTCACTGTCTGTGCGGAGTCTGCACATTCTCCCCGTGTCTGCGTGGGTTAACTCCGGATGCTCCGATTTCCTCACACAGTACAAAGATGTGCGGGTCAGGTGAATTGGCCATGCTAAAATTGCCCCTTAGTGTCTAAAAAAGTTTAGGTGGGGTTACGGGGATAAAGGGGATGGGGTGGAGTCACGGGGCGTAAGTAGGGTGCTCTTATTCAAGGACCAGTGCAGATTCGATGGGCCGAATGGTCTACTTCTGCACTGTAAATTCTGCAAATTCTATGATAGTGCAACTTGTGATGTTTGTTCATTGCAGTAATGTAGGAAAGGCAGCTGATGGTTCCAACGATGGGATCCTCAGGTACAAGTTACTGTGCTGCCTACCAGAGGAAAGTGTGGCGATTCAGTTTACACCTGCACGTCAATCTGAAGATCATATAGAAGCAACATTGGTCGGCCTGTCTCCAAGGCTCCGTCCAATTAAACATTCAGTGTACGCCAAAAACGTTGATTATACAGTGACTCAGTTAGAAGCGTTTACACCGCAGGGTCCTGACATCTACACACCACTAAAGAGACTTTCACATTATATCTCGGCTGGTGCTCACAAAGCCTACTAGTGAGTGCTGCACTGTCAGAGGGTCAGTACTGAGGGAGTGCCGCACTGTCAGAGGGTCAGTACTGAGGGAGTGCTGCACTGTCAGAGGGTCAGTACTGAGGGAGTGCCGCACTGTCAGAGGGTCAGTACTGAGGGAGTGCTGCACTGTCAGAGGGTCAGTACTGAGGGAGTGCCGCACTGTCAGAGGGTCAGTACTGAGGGAGTGCCGCACTGTCAGAGGGTCAGTACTGAGGGAGTGCTGCACTGTCAGAGGGTCAGTACTGAGGGAGTGCCGCACTGTCAGAGGGTCAGTACTGAGGGAGTGCCGCACTGTCAGAGGGTCAGTACTGAGGGAGTGCCGCACTGTCAGAGGGTCAGTACTGAGGGAGTGCTGCACTGTCAGAGGGTCAGTACTGAGGGAGTGCCGCACTGTCAGAGGGTCAGTACTGAGGGAGTGCCGCACTGTCAGAGGGTCAGTACTGAGGGAGTGCCGCACTGTCAGAGGGTCAGTACTGAGGGAGTGCCGCACTGTCAGAGGGTCAGTACTGAGGGAGTGCCGCACTGTCAGAGGGTCAGTACTGAGGGAGTGCTGCACTGTCAGAGGGTCAGTACTGAGGGAGTGCTGCATTGTCAGAGGGTCAGTACTGAGAGAGTGCCGCACTGTCAGAGGGTCAGTACTGAGAGAGTGCCGCACTGTCAGAGGGTCAGTACTGAGGGAGTGCTGCACTGTCAGAGGGTCAGTACTGAGGGAGTGCTGCACTGTCAGAGGGTCAGTACTGAGGGACTGCTGCACTGTCAGAGGGTCAGTACTGAGGGAGTGCTGCACTGTCAGAGGGTCAGTACTGAGAGAGTGCTGCACTGTCAGAGGGTCAGTACTGAGGGAGCGCTGCACTGTCAGAGGGTCAGTACTGAGGGAGTGCCGCACTGTCAGAGGGTCAGTACTGAGGGAGTGCTGCACTGTCAGAGGGTCTGTACTGAGGGAGTGCTGCACTGTCAGAGGGTCAGTACTGAGGGAGTGCTGCACTGTCAGAGGGTCAGTACTGAGGGAGTGCTGCACTGTCAGAGGGTCAGTACTGAGGGAGTGCTGCACTGTCAGAGGGTCAGTACTGAGGGAGTGCTGCACTGTCAGAGGGTCAGTACTGAGGGAGTGCTGCACTGTCAGAGGGTCAGTGCTGAGGGAGTGCTGCACTGTCAGAGGGTCAGTACTGAGGGAGTGCTGCACTGTCAGAGGGTCAGTACTGAGGGAGCGCTGCACTGTCAGAGGGTCAGTACTGAGGGAGTGCCGCACTGTCAGAGGGTCAGTACTGAGGGAGTGCTGCACTGTCAGGGGGTCAGTACTGAGGGAGTGCCGCACTGTCAGAGGGTCAGTACTGAAGGATTCCCTGTTCCCTGGTTGGCTGGGGGCTAGCAGGATGGCACCGTAGAGCACCCGGCTCTCGCTGCCGATGTGCCCGGGTGAATTGCCGGGTCCGTGGCTGCACACGGCAGTGGCCTGCAGCACCCGCGGCGAGCAACTTGGCGGCGGCCACTTATAGACCCGGAACCAAAATCATCCCCCACCTTTCGGCCGGTTCGTGCATCCCGGTCGACCCCACAAAAGTTCCCCAGCACGGAATAATGTCCCCCCCTGCTCGCGGATCTGAGTCCGTAGCCGTCACAACGTTTCCCCGACGGATGAGACCACAGGCGACCAACGCTGTCGGGAACCCAGCCAATCAGGGGGGATTTCCGCTTTGGAAGGGGCGGAGCTTTGTGAAAGCGCGGCCCTTCCCAAATCGGTCGGGAACTTGGATTCCCCAGCCATTCACCGAACGCAGTTATGGCGTTAATGACCGGAGAATATAGCCCCTTACCTACAAAAGGCATACGTGACAGGCGCATGTCAACATTTAATTAATTGAATGGACATTTGTGAATTTTAAGTAATTAGAATTAGAATTGACAATGCGGGAGGACCTGGGGATTGAGATAGGGTGGGGACTCTGGAGCGAAGCACTGCATAGGGTCAACTCCACCTCCACGTGCGCAAGGCTCAGCCTGACGCAACTAAAAGTGGTACATAGAGCCCACCTAACAAGAACCCGTATGAGTAGGTTCTTCCCGGAGGTGGAGGATAGATGTGAACGGTGTCAAAGAGGCCTGGCCAACCACGCCCACATGTTCTGGTCTTGCCCCAGACTTGTGGAGTACTGGACAGCCTTCTTCGAGGCTATGTCCAAAGTGGTGGGGGTGAGGGTGGAGCCATGCCCGATAGTGGCGGTCTTCGGGGTTTCAGACCAGCCAGATCTATTCCTGGGGAGGAGGGCGGACGCCCTTGCCTTTGCCTCCCTGATCGCCCACCGTAGAATCCTGTTTGGCTGGCGGTCAGCAGCACCGCCCAGAGCTGCAGACTGGCTGTCCGACCTCTCGGAATCTCTCCAAATGGAGAAAATCAAATTCTCCATCCGAGGGTCGGACGACGGCTTCCACAGAACGTGGGAGCCATTCACGCGACTGTTCCGGGACCTGTTTGTGGCCAACGAACAAGAGGAAGAATAGCTGGGTGGCCAAGAATCAGGGGAACTTAGTCAAGAATCAGGGGAGGATAGCCAAGGCATGAAAGGAAGAGAAAGGCGAACCCAGGGGTGGGGGGGGGGGGGGGACAGGACAGCTGAACTTGAGGAGGGAGGGGCGAACGGTGGAGGGAGAGGGGACAGGAGAGGAGAACCAGCGGGATGGGGTGGGGGGCAAGGAAACGGGAGCTGGAAGGAAGGCAAAACGTGCCAAAACGTGCATGACATCTCCAGGAGCGGGGAAGGAGGAGGTTGGGGATGGAGGACGGGTGGAGCAGCGGAGGCGAGCGGGGGACGGCGGCGAGAGCCGTCCGGGAGAGGCGGGCGACAGCGGCACGCAACCCGGCCAGGTGTCGCACACTGTGGTTATCTCCCTGGCACCCAAATGTATATTTGCCCCCCCCCCCAGTCCCCGCCACCCCTGTCCCCCCTTCCCCCCACCCCACCCCCTGCAAACAGTCGCGTACGTACGTGGTGTAAATAATTCGGCCGGATGCACAGAGCTGCCGCTGACGAGCTGGTGCACAGTACCCCACCAGTTAGTCTATTTCATATTTTATTGTATTCTATGTTGGGGTGTGCCCTTCTCTTCTAAATATGTGTATATATATATAGATATATGTTTCTTATTCTGTGTACATAACGGTAATTATACCTTGTACAAAAACCCAATAAAACATTTATTAAAAAAAGTGTAAGGGCAGGGGGGGGGTTTGGGTTTATTTTGTTTTGTAATGTGAGTGTTAAATGTAAAAATGTTAAAATTTGAATTAAAATATATTTTTAAAAAAAGAATTGACAGTGCGGACGGAGGCCATTTGGCCCATCGAGTCTGCACAGGCCCATGGGAATATCACCGCATCTAAGTCCACAACTCCACCCTATCCCGTAACCCAATAACCCCATGAAACTTTTTGGACACTAAGGGCAATTTAGCATGGCCAGACCACCTAACCCGCACAGCTTTGGACTGTGGGAGGAAACCGGAGCACCCGGAGGAAACCCACGCAGACACAGGGAGAACGTGCAGACTCCGCACAGACAGCGACCCAAGCCGGGAATCGAACCTGGGATCCTGGTGCTGTGAAGCAACAGTGCTAACCACTGTGCTACTGTGCTGCCCACTGGAACTCCTCACCTGCGGGGAATGTCTCTTCAATGAAAATGAAATGAAAACGAAAATCGCTTATTGTCACGAGTAGGCTTCAATGAAGTTACTGTGAAAAGCCCCTAGTCGCCACATTCCGGCGCCTGTCCGGGGAGGCTGGTACGGGAATCGAACCGTGCTGCTGGCCTGCTTGGCCTGCTTTAAAAGCCAGCGATTTAGCCGAGTGAGCTAAACCAGCCCCTCCACACCCGTATCAACACAGCGACTTCCAAAGCCCCACCTCTGCCAGTCAGTGAAGCAATGGGACCCCCCCCCCCCCCCCCCCCCCCCCACAATGTAAGACGTGCTGTCTGGAGAGGAGGAAGTTACAGCCACAAGCAGACAGGTGGCACTCTCACCCCGTTTCATCGCAAGAACAATTAAATCAAAACAGGCAGAAAAGGAAATCCTTAAAGGGATTTTGGAATCTATGTGGTTAACTGAATCAGATTTAGAATCTGCAGAATCGACAGACCCTGACAGTGATTGTGTTGAAGATATTATAAAATAATTAATGCTTAAAAATAAAAAAATAAAGTCTCAACATCATATGATTAGCCCCTCTAAAACCAAAACGATACAAGTTTGAATTAGTACAATCAGTTTCTTCAGACAGGGATAGAAAAGTGACTCGAGCCAAATATGCCCCAACGGTTGATTCACCAACCAGCTGATGCGGACAGGATTGGTAGATGGTCTAAAGAATGACCTAATCCCAAGAAGGGAGGAAGGCTGGAGTGATTATGACAAATTTACAAACGCCACCCACAAAGTGGAGTTTGGGTTTTGTTCAATATTGATTCCTAAAAGAGAAAGCGGACTCTTATCTGGAGATGTGAAAGAAACACTAGGGAATGACGAACAAGGACCAGAAGACGGGTGGAATAGACATAGAATGACATAGAACTTACAGTGTGTTGTCTACGCAGAAGGCGGTGGAGCAGCTGAGGAAGGCGAGGGGGGCGCTATATGGGTATGGAGAGTAGGCCAGCAGAATGCTTACACACCAGCGAAGGAAAAAGGAAAAGGGAGGCGGTCAGGGAGATGGGTAGAGTGAAGGGCACAGCTGGGAACACAGTTTGGGACCCAGCAGGGGTGAACGGGGTGTTCGGGAGTTTTATAGCCGGCTATACGTGTCGGAACCCTCAGCTGGGGGAGTGGGGATGAGGCAGTTCCTCGGGGAGTTGAAGTTTCGGAAGGTGGATGAAGGGTTGGTGGAGGGGTGGGGAGGCCCAATCGGGATTGAAGAAATAGCAGAGGAGATGGAGGCTATGCAGTCGGGTAAGGCCCCGGGGCCGGACGGCTACCCAGTGGAATTTTACAAAAAGGTCTCTGAGATGCTGGGCCCACTGTTGGTGAGGACATTCAGTGAGGCGAGGGAGTGGGGGCTTCTTCCCCCGACAATGACACAGGCCTTGTACTTACTGATCCTGAAGCGGGAGAAGGACCCTGAGCTATGCGGGTCAGACAGGCCAATCTCCCTATTGAATGTTGATGCCAAACTGTTGGCTAAAATCTTGGCCTCAAGGATAGAAGATTGTGTCCCAGAGGTGATAGGGGAAGACCATAGAATATAGAACATAGAACATAGAACAGTACAGCACAGAACAGGCCCTTCGGCCCTCGATGTTGTGCCGAGCAATGATCACCCTACTTAAACCCACGTGACCCGTATACCCGTAACCCAACAATCCCCCCCATTAACCTTACACTACGGGCAATTTAGCATGGCCAATCCACCTAACCCGCACATCTTTGGACTGTGGGAGGAAACCGGAGCACCCGGAGGAAACCCACGCACACACGGGGAGGACGTGCAGACAACCAGACGGGGATTGTAGCCATCTGGGATGACCACTTACAAAGGAAACATGGACACTTGCAAAGACTCAAGGGAAATATGGCCAATACAGGATTCAGACAAACTCAGAGCCTGAATGTATATTTGCTACCAGAGAACCAGACAGTATCAAAACCGCTAGCCGACTTGCATTCTAATGACCATTTCCCCAGGACAAAGGACTGGTCCTCATTTATCAGATACAATTCCAGACACATCAGCGGCACTCCCTTCACCCAGGAAGCCCAAACAGCCAAGGTCAATGACCGCCCAGGTCACGCCCAGCCATCAAGGCACCCACCCCTTTATTGGCTCCAATTGAAGGCAGTAATCGAAGCCTGCCGAATTATTGGGTCCTAAGCTAAGGACCGCCCAAAAGAGCGCGGAACCCCCAAAGGATAAAGAGAGACACTGCCATGTGTTTGATCTCTTTTGGCCCTGGCACACCGGCACTCTCCGGCCCGGCCGATACCTGAAGCCAACTGCAGCACCACGACCAGAAGCAAGTTCAAGGTCAACGATCGCTACAGGCGGATGAGCCCAGCAGAACCCAAGTTACTTCTCCAGACCCAGTCACTCCAGATCCGAACAAAGGTCTTGTTCCTGTGCCAAAGCCGAGTGCCTGACGTTAAGTACAGGTTGTTGTAGTGTTTGGTATAATTTAGTTTGTAGTGTTTTTATGTTGCATGTGTGAGTTAATTTTGTGTGTAAATAAACTATTATTAAACATGAACTAACTGACTGGTTATTGGGTCTTTGATCAATATCTGGTTGAACTTTGTGGTGGTATAATTTGATACCTGGCGATTCTGAAAGCAATACCCTCATTAATAACGGTCAGACTAATATCTGACTAAAGTAGACACCCCAGGACGAGCAACATTATTGGCATCTCTGGTGCCGATTGGCAACGTTATTGGTGACGCTGGTGGGACAGCATTCCACTCATTAAAAAGGGCAACAGGTTATTAAGGGCAGACAGCTAACAGCCAACGTTAGAAAGCTCTTAAATGTGATCATGATGCCCCCAGAGGGGAGGGAGGTGGAAGTAGTGGTCGCTATGGATGCAGAAAAGGCCTTCAACCGGGTGGAATGGAACTCTTTGTGGAAGATGTTGGGGTGGTTCGGGTTTGGGCAGGGTTTTATTGATCGGGCCCGGTTGTTGTACCAGGCGCCGGTGGCGAGTGTCCGAATGAATCAGTCGGATTATTTTAAATTGCACTGGGGGGCTAGACCCCTCTCCCCACTGCTGTTCACTATGGCCATAGAGCCACTGGTGATGGCGCTGAGAGCTTCAAAGGACTGGAAGGGGTTGGTCCGAGGAGAGGTGGAACACAGGGTCTCGCTATACGCCGACGACCTGCTTCTGTATATTCCCGACCCATTAGGGAGGATGGGAGAGATTATGAGGATTTCAGGGGAATTTGGTCGGTTTCCAGGGTACAAATTGAATATGGGGAAATGCGAAATGTTTGCGATCCAGGCAAGGGGGCAGGAGAGGAGATTGGGAGAGCTGTCGTTCAGAGTGGTGGGAGGGAGCTTTCATTATTTGGGAATCCAGGTGGCAAGGGGCCTGGAGGCTGTTACATAAACAAAATTTGACCCGGCTGGTGGAACAGATGAAGGAGGACTTTCGAAGGTGGCACATTCTCCCGCTGTCACTGGCGGGGAGGGTACAGACCGTGAAAATGACCGTCCTCCCCAGATTTCCATTTGTTTTTCAGTGCCTCCCCATCTTTATCCAGAGGGCCTTTTTTTAAACGAGGAAACAAGGTGATTTGGGGTTTTCTGTGGGCGGGTAAAACCCCGCGAGTGAAGAAAGTGCCGCTGGAGCGCAGTGAGGGGAGGGCGGGCTGGCGCTGCCGAACTTTAGCAACTATTACTGGGCAGCAAATATAGTCATGATTAGGAAGTGGGTAGTGGGGGTGGGGGGGGGGGGGGTGTCGGTATGGCAGAAGTAGAGGCGGCATCAAGCAAGGACACAAGTTTGGGGGCATTGGTAACGGCACCTTTGCCGTTCCCACCGGCCCGGTACTCCACATGCCCGGTGGCAGTGGCAGCCCTGAGAGTCTGGGGGTCAGTGGAGGAAGCATGTGGGAGTGGGTGGAGCATCGGTTTGGGGCTCCGATTTGTAACAATCATTGCTTTGTTCCGGGGAGGTTGGATGGGGGGGTTACGGAGATGGCAGAGAGCAGGGTTTGAGAGGATGGGGGATCTATTTATAGATGGAGCGTCTCCTGTTTGAAGGATTTAGAGGAGAAATTTGAACTGCTAGCAAGGATTGGATTCAGATATCTGCAGGTACAGGATTTTTTGCAAAGGCAGGTTTAGATCTTTCCATTCCTACCGCCCCAGGGGATATGGGATAGGGTGATTTCCAGAACAGGGGTGGGAGAGGGGAAGGTTTCGGACATTTATAAAGAACACATGGAGAGCCGGAGGAAACACAGAGAAGCTAATGCGCAAGTGGGAAGATGAGCCGGGGGGGGGGGGGGGGGGGGGGGGGGGAATAGAGGCAGGTCTTTGGGCGGATGCGCTTGGGCATGTCTGAAGCTTTGGGGATTTTGGCAAGGTTTTATAGATGTCATGTCCATGGTGTTAAAAACAAGGGTCCAGAGGCGGCAATTTTCGGAGTGTCGGAAGATCCAGGAGTCCAGGGGGTGAGAGAGGCTGACGTCTTGGCCTTTGTCTCCTTGGTAGCCCGCAGACGGATATTGTTAGCGTGGAGGGACTCGAAGCCCCCGAATTCAGAGATCTGGCTTAGTGACATGGCCTGGTTTCTCAGACTTGAGAAAATAAAGGTCACCCGAAGAGGGTCAATGTTAGGGTCCGGAGGTGGCAGCCGTTCAGAAAACTGTCAGCGGGGGGGGGGGGGGGGGGGGGGGGGGGGGGGGGGGGGGGGGATTATTGTTTAGAGGAGGTGGCACTTGTGAGGGTGGGAGGTGGTCTTTGCACTATGTTTATATTTGTATTTGAACTGTTTACTGTTATTATTATCAAATTATAAATGCCTAAATAAAATGTTTTTCAAAAACAAATTGATCGAGATACGGATGCTAAGATTCGTGCCTTCCAGTCAGAAACACAGATTAAAGGTTCATCATTTCAGTAAATTCACCTAATTCAAATGTTCCATGAGAATCTAAACCTATGAGGGGGAAATGTTCCGACTGTGGAAAGGAAGGGCCCGGGGCCAGGTCATGCCGAACTAGACCACGGGGGCGTCAGGGGTCTAGTGGTCAGAGGTCATGCATAACAATTATGGACAAGCTTGCATTATGCATGTCATCACATTAGATTGTGCAAAACAGAGTATTAAACCCGAGGGATGGGTGAGGGAAAGAAGTGAGGAGGTTGAGGGCGAGGGAAAGGAGTGAGGAGACGAAGGTGAGGGAAAGGAGTGAGGAGGCGAGAGTAATCATGGCTGATCATCCACATAAACTTCACTTTCCTGCCCTATCTCATGTCCTTCGATTCCCTCAGTGTCTGGAAATCTGCCAATCCTAGTCTTATAGAACATAGAACATTACAGCGCAGTACGGGCCCTTCGGCCCTCGATGTTGCGCTGACCCGTGAAACCATCTGAAGCCTATCTGACCTACACTATTCCATTTTCATCCATATATCTATCCAGTGACCACTTAAATGCCCTTAATATGGCGAGTCTACTACTGTTGCAGGCAGGGCGTTCCACACCCCTACTACTCTCTGAGTAAAGAAACTGCCTCTGACATCTGTCCTATATCTACCACCCCTCAATTTAAAGCTATGTCCCCTCGTGTTGGTCATCACCATCCGAGGAAAAAGACTTTCACTGTCCACCCTATCTAACCCTCTGACTATCTTATATGTCTCTATTAAGTCATCTCTCAGCCTTCTCCTCTCTAACGAAAACAACCTCAATTCCCTGAGCCTTTCCTCGTTTCTGACCTTCCCTCCATACCAGGCAACATCCTAGTAAATCTCCTCTGAACCCTTTCCAAAGCTTCCACATCCTTCCTATAATGTGGTGACCAGAACTGCACGCAGTACTCCAGGTGCGGCCGCAATAAATTCAATAAATTCAACAGCCAATCCATCCAAGGATTCACAACCCTCTGTCTTGAAGGAATTTCACCTCCTCGGAATCCAAAATGGCTGAACCCTGATCCTGAGAAAATGATGTCTGGTTTGAGGTACTTCAGCCAGAGGCACCAGCATCTCAGCCGCCGGCCTGACAAAGCGTTTATTTTGGAAAACGCTTCAGTGCATTATGACCACTCGTTCTTTCAAACCCCAGAGGGTCTGGGCCCTTTCTTCTCAACGTCTGCCCCATAACGCAGCGCTCCCATCCCAGGAATCAGCGCACCTTGTTGAAGGTAGGAATATCCCTCACTGGCAAAGGAGACCAAAGGTAGACACAATGGCCTTGGTGTGGTCCCGGCAAAGCTCTGTGCGATGCATCAAGAGTCTCTTACACTTACAGTCCAAATCCCTTGCAATAGATTGATGCGACCATCAATTCACACGAGATGGAGAGTTGAAGTGAACGGTGGTTTTAATCAGCTAGAACTGTACCTGCCTGCGACTGCTCTGTACTGAGTGCCGCCTACAGGCTGCAGATCTATATACCTCCCCCGAGGGGGCGGAGCCATAGGCGGAGCCCACAGGGGCACCAACATAATACAATGTAATGCAGTGTAATACAATGGTAGCAGTAATACATTCAGCACATAGAGGCTGACACACTAATCACTTTCCTAACTGCTTGGTTGAACCTGGGTGTTAGCTTTCTGTGATTTATTTATCATTCCAATTCCAATTCTCTTCCCCCACCTAGTGGTTGCACTAAGGCAGACATCCGTCTGTTTCCATCGTGACTGATTCCTGTAACTGGCCGCCAGTCTGTTGAGGAGGGGGGCGGGGGAGTGCAGGAGGCGTAAGAGGCCGGTGTTCTGGCCTTAGCGTCCCTAGTAGCCCGGCGGAGGAGTCTTTTTCAGTGGAAGGATGCGAGGCCCCCAAGCATGGAGGCCTGGGTCAATGATATGGCGGGGTTTATTAAATTGGAGAGGGTGAAATTTCCCCTTAGGGGGTCAGTGCAGCAGCAACCCGGGCGGGGGCTCTCTTTGTTTTTGTTTTGGGTTGAAACTTCGCTAACGACGGGCGTTTATTTATTGTTTCTCTTTTGTATATATGGGGGGGGGGTTTATTATTTTTGTTCTTTGAATTTTCTGTTACGGTTTTCTTTTTTGTGAAAATGTGAAAATTTGAATAAAAATTATTTTTTAAAAAAGAGGAGGGGGCTTTCTGCACATCGAGCACTGCTGACTAGGACTCTCTCCCGCCCTTACCGCCAGCCATTGGTGTGTTTGGGAGGATTTTGCAGGTTGATACTCGACCTGTTTGGCCAAGTTAGGAAAACACCTCCTTCGGCCATGAAGTCCTGGGGTGGGACTCGAACCTCGAGCTCCTGGCTCAGAGGCAGGGTCGCTATCCCACTGCTTCACAGGAAAGTCCCCAATTCATTTACATGGACACCCAAATCCCGTGGAACAGCAACATCTAGTGATCTGTAACCATTTGAAACGTATTCCAATTTTCCATGTTTCCTTCGAATGAGGATGAATTTGCACATCCCCCCGTTATGCTCCACCCAGCGTCACCTTTCTCACTCAGGTATCCCTTTATAGTCTCTCTGGGAACCATTACTTTACCATCAAACATTTTCACAGACGGTCATTCAAGGCAAGATATAATTGTGATATGGAATTGGAAAGAACCGGGAATGAGCTGGGTCCGAGACTTACCACTGCTGTCATTCAGAATAGAAAGACAACAATAAAAATTCAATGTACTGTGAATCGGACATTCCATTTCGAAAACAAATCTGTCTGGCAGAGTGTGATTTTCAAACCTGGTTTAATTAAGTTACAATCCTGCATCTGGGACTGGAGTCACATACAAATCCAACCTTCTCAAAAGGTTTGGACCCAGTTGGAATTTTTTGTTTTTACAATGCTTCGTGATCACCTTCACGGGCATCGGCTTTTTATTTACAGATTTTATTTATTATTAATGCTGGAGTTCAAATTCTCAAACATTCCCTGTCTTGTGTCCATGGCGATCCAGCGTGGACCAGTCACAATGGCACCTGGGGTGGGGGGGGGGGTCTCCCCGGCCATTCGAGGCACCAGGGTGATCGGGGACAGGGCTCTCCCTCTGGCGCCTGAGTACTGACTGCCAGGGATCGAGCCCGGGGGCCCTTATCAGGTGGTGGGGGGTAAGGGGGTCTTCCTGGGGGGCCTGCGCAAGACAGGAGGTGTCATGATATGCATTCAGGCACATAATGAGATACAGACAGGCAGTGACAGACACCCAGTACAGCCAATCGACACACAGGACAGAACACAACCAATCACCAGGCAGAACACTAGAAGGTGGTTTCCCACCATCAAACACACGAGGCATCAGCACTCTGCCTCTTTCCACTGGTGACAACTGTAGTGACAGTCAGGGTGTATATACCAGTGAGCACCTTCTACACATGGCTCAGGGCTAGTCTGGTCTAGTTAATTATAGTAAGCACGTTCAGATTAGTAGAGTGTCAAACCCACAGCGAACTGTGTGCACTGCTCAACAAATTCAATAAAGTGTATTGAACTAACATCAAAGTTTGGAGCCTACTTTCCAGTACAACTGCATCCAGTTGCAGTCTGTGTTACCCCAGAGTGATTAACACGACAGGAGGTATAGGAGGGGTGAAAATGGGGGGAGGGGGGTGCTGAAAAGGGGGGGAGGTGGAGATCGGGGCAGCCTTCCGAAATGGTGCCCCTATCTGAGAGGAGCTCTAAGTGTGAGCTCGGCGGGGAGGAGACTCCCCAAAGCCAAAGTAAAGGGCACAGAAATCTTTTGGTTGAATCGCGGCCAACATCTTTGTCAAACCTGCTCCCACCTATCCTTGACCTTTGATTGCTCCGATAGCAACCCCCTGCCCTGGATTCGCTGACGGCGGAGGACGTGAAGAACGGGAATTCCTGTCGACAGTGGTGGGACCAGACGTGCTGCTCTGACCAATGGTGGGTCACCACAAAACAGTGGCTGTGGAAAGCTCTGCCCGTTAACTCTCCCTCCATGGTTACTGCCAGACCTGCTGAATTTATCCAGCATTTTCTGTCTCCGTGTCAAACCTCCAGCATCTGCAGTATTTTGCTTTAACTCAAACAGGCCGAAGGGGCTCTGAACCCTGAGTCCCTCAGCGCAGAAGGCGCCCATTCGGCCCATCGAGGCTGCACTGACACCCCAAAAGAGCACCTGATCCAGGTCCCCTCCCCACCCATCCTTGTCATCCCCTAATCTAACCAGCACATCTTTGGACACTAAGGGCAATTGATCATGGTCAATCCACCTAACCTGCACATCTTTGGACTGTGGGAGGAAACCGGAGCACCCAGAGGAAACCCACGCAGACACGGGGAGAACGTGCAGATTCCTTGTTGAAATAAATGTTGTTGAAATATTGTTCAACCTCAAATTCACGATGGCATCATCGCTTTTGTTTATTTTACAATTGTAACTGCACTCCAAAGTCACTGGAGGAAGGGGAACCATTTAACGCTGTTTCTAGGAGGTGAGATCAGGTGCTAGGTAAATGCCAACCTTCCTTTCAAATGCTCCTTTCCCATAATTCACAATGTTAAAAGACCCAGTTGCTCAAAGTGTAATTCAGAATGAAAGGAGTACGGGACACTGTTTTTAAAAAAAAATGATTTTATTCTTTTTCATGTCCAAAACACAACATTCCAACCAACATTATACATTTCTGATAATAAAAAGATCCTCCACGACAGCACGCCACATGCTCCGCTTCACAAGTATGATGTAAAGCAAACACGCTGTGACAGTGCGACGCTCCCTCAGTACTGACCCTCTGACAGTGCAGAGGATCAGTGCTGACCCAGTGCCGCACTGTCAGAGGGTCAGTACTGAGGGGGTGCCGCACTGTCAGAGGGTCAGTACTGAGGGAGTGCTGCACTGTCAGAGGGTCAGTACTGAGGGAGTGCTGCACTGTCAGAGGGTCAATACTGAGGGAGTGCTGCACTGTCAGAGGGTCAGTACTGAGGGAGTGCTGCAGTGTCAGAGGGTCAGTACTGAGGGAGTGCCTCACTGTCAGAGGGTCAGTACTGAGTGAGTGCCGCACTGTCAGAGGGTCAGTACTGAGGGAGTGCCGCACTGTCAGAGGGTCAGTACTGAGGGAGTGCCGCACTGTCAGAGGGTCAGTACTGAGGGAGTGCTGCACTGTCAGAGGGTCAGTACTGAGGGAGTGCTGCACTGTCAGAGGGTCAGTACTGAGGGAGTGCTGCACTGTCAGAGGGTTAGTACTGAGGGAGTGCTGCACTGTCAGAGGGTCAGTACTGAGGGAGTGCCGCACAGTCAGAGGGTCAGTACTGAGGGAGTGCTGCACTGTCAGAGGGTCAGTACTGAGGGAATGCTGCACTGTCAGAGGGTCAGTACTGAGGGAGTGCTGCACTGTCAGAGGGTCAGTACTGAGGGAGTGCCGCACTGTCAGAGGGTCAGTACTGAGGGAGTGCTGCACTGTCAGAGGGTCAGTACTGAGGGAGCGCTGCACTGTCAGGGGGTCAGTACTGAGGGAGTGCTGCACTGTCAGAGGGTCAGTACTGAGGGAGTGCTGCACTGTCAGAGGGTCAGTACTGAGGGAGTGCTGCACTGTCAGAGGGTCAGTACTGAGGGAGTGCTGCACTGTCAGAGGGTCAGTACTGAGGGAGTGCCGCACTGTCAGAGGGTCAGTACTGAGGGAGTGCCGCACTGTCAGAGGGTCAGTACTGAGGGAGTGCCGCACTGTCAGAGGGTCAGTACTGAGGGAGTGCTGCACTGTCAGAGGGTCAGTACTGAGGGAGTGCCGCACTGTCAGAGCGTCAGTACTGAGGGAGTGCTGCACTGTCAGAGGGTCAGTACTGAGGGAGTGCTGCACTGTCAGAGGGTCAGTACTGAGGGAGTGCCGCACTGTCAGAGCGTCAGTACTGAGGGAGTGCCGCACTGTCAGAGGGTCAGTACTGAGGGAGTGCCGCACTGTCAGAGGGTCAGTACTGAGGGAGTGCTGCACTGTCAGAGGGTCAGTACTGAGGGAGTGCTGCACTGTCAGAGGGTCAGTACTGAGGGAGTGCCGCACTGTCAGAGGGTCAGTACTGAGGGAGCGCCGCACTGTCAGAGGGTCAGTACTGAGGGAGTGCTGCACTGTCAGAGCGTCAGTACTGAGGGACTGCTGCACTGTCAGAGGGTCAGTACTGAGGGACTGCTGCACTGTCAGAGGGTCAGTACTGAGGGAGTGCTGCACTGTCAGAGGGTCAGTACTGAGGGAGTGCCGCACTGTCAGAGGGTCAGTACTGAGGGAGTGCCGCACTGTCAGAGGGTCAGTACTGAGGGAGTGCTGCACTGTCAGAGGGTCAGTACTGAGGGAGTGCCGCACTGTCAGAGGGTCAGTACTGAGGGAGTGCCGCACTGTCAGAGGGTCAGTACTGAGGGAGTGCTGCACTGTCAGAGGGTCAGTACTGAGGGAGTGCTGCACTGTCAGAGGGTCAGTACTGAGGGAGTGCCGCACTGTCAGAGGGTCAGTACTGAGGGAGTGCCGCACTGTCAGAGGGTCAGTACTGAGGGAGTGCTGCACTGTCAGAGGGTCAGTACTGAGGGAGTGCTGCACTGTCAGAGGGTCGGTACTGAGGGAGTGCTGCACTGTCAGAGGGTCGGTACTGAGGGAGTGCTGCACTGTCAGAGGGTCGGTACTGAGGGAGTGCTGCACTGTCAGAGGGTCAGTACTGAGGGAGTGCTGCACTGTCAGAGGGTCAGTACTGAGGGAGTGCCGCACTGTCAGAGGGTCAGTACTGAGGGAGTGCCGCACTGTCAGAGGGTCAGTACTGAGGGAGTGCTGCACTGTCAGAGGGTCAGTACTGAGGGAGTGCCGCACTGTCAGAGGGTCAGTACTGAGGGAGTGCCGCACTGTCAGAGGGTCAGTACTGAGGGTCAGAGGCGGGGCCAGTGGGTGAGGGGGTGGGGCCGGTGGGTGAGGGGGCAGGGCCGGATGGTGAAGGGGTGGGGCCGGTGGGTGAGGGGGCGGGGCCGGTGGGTGAGGGGGCGGGGCCAGTGGGTGAGGGGGCGGGGCTGGATGGTGAAGGGTGGGGCCGGTGGGTGAGGGGGCGGGGCCGGTGGATGAGGGGGTGGGGCTGGTGGGTGAGGGGGCGGGGCCGGATGGTGAAGGGGTGGGGCCGGTGGGTGAGGGGGCGGGGCCAGTGGGTGAAGGGGTGAGGCCGGTGGGTGAGGGGGCGGGGCCTGTGGGTGAGGGGGCGGGGACTGTGTGTCAGTTGGAGGGTCTTCTTGGTGAGGGGGCGGGGCCGGTGAGTGAGGGGGCGGGGTCTGTGGGTAAAGGGGCGGGGACTGTGTGTCAGTTGGACGGTCAGCTGGGTGTGGGGGCGGGGCCGGGGAGTGAGGGGGCGGGGCCTGTGGGTGAGGGGGCGGGGCCTGTGTGTCAGTTGGACGGTCTGCTTGGTGTGGGGGCGGGGCCGGTGGGTCAGTTGGAAGGTCTTCTTGGTGAGGGGGCGGTGTCGGTGAGTGAGGGGGCGGGGCCGGTGAGTGAGGGGGCGGGGTGGGTGTGTGATGGGGTGGGACCAGTAGGTGAAGGGGCGGGGCCGGTGGGTGAGTGGGATGGGCCTGTGTGTCAGTTGGACGGCTGGGTGAGGGGGCGGGGCCGCTGGGTGAGGGGGCGGGTCCGTTGGGTGAAGGGCGGGGTCGGTGGGTGAGGGGCGGGGCCAGTGGGTCAGTTGGACGGTCTGCTTGGTGACGGGGCGGGGTCGGTGGGTGAGGGGCGGGGCCAGTGGGACGGTCTGCTTGGTGGCGGGGCCGGTGGGTGACGGGGCGGGGCCGGTGGGTCAGTTGGACGGTCTGCTTGGTGACGGAGCGGGGCCGGAGTTTGAGGGGGCGGGGCCGGAGTTTGAGGGGGCGGGGCCGGTGGGTGAAGGGCGGGGCCGGTGGGTGAAGGGCGGGGTCGGTGGGTGACGGGGGAGGGGCCGGTGGATGAGGGGGCGTGGCCGGTGGATGAGGGGGCGGGGCCGGTGGGTCAGTTGGACGGTCTGCTGTGTGAGGGGGCGGGGCCGGTGGATGAGGGGGCGGGGCCGGGGCCGGGGCCGGTGGATGAGGGGGCGGGGCCGGTGGGTCAGTTGGACGGTCTGCTGTGTGAGGGGGCGGGGCTGCGTGTGCGCCTGCGTGCTGGCTCCTGACTGTCGGGCTGTGGTCGCGGTGATGTGGCTCCGGGTTGAGGTGAGCAGCGCGCGGGAAGCAGCGGCCTCGGGGTGTCCGATCCCTGAACCCGCACTGTGGGTTCACTTTCCCGGCCAGAGTCCGGCAGCTGTGAGGCCAGCAGCTGGGACGGGGATAGAAACGGACAGGTTTTGGGATAGAGTTATAACGGTGGATAATTATCCTGATACAGACTGGGATAGAGTTATACTGGGGGTTAATTATCCTGATACAGACTGGGTTAGAGTTATACTGGGGGTTAATTACCCTGATACAGACTGGGATAGAGTTATAATGGGGGGTTAATTATCCTGATACAGACTGGGGTAGAGTTATAATGGGGGGTTAATTATCCTGATACAGACTGGGTTAGAGTTATAATGGGGGTTAATTATCCTGATACAGACTGGGATAGAGTTATAATGGGGGTTAATTATCCTGATACAGACTGGGATAGTTATAATGGGGGTTAATTATCCTGATACAGACTGGGGTAGAGTTATAATGGGGGTTAATTATCCTGATACAGACTGGGGTAGAGTTATAATGGGGGTTAATTATCCTGATACAGACTGGGGTAGAGTTATAATGGGGGTTAATTATCCTGATACAGACTGGGTTAGAGTTATAACGGGGGTTAATTATCCTGATACAGACTGGGATCGAGTTATAATGGGGGTTAATTATCTTGATACAGACTGGGTTAGAGTTATACTGGGGGTTAATTATCCTGATACAGACTGGGATAGTTATAATGGGGGTTAATTATCCTGATACAGACTGGGGTAGAGTTATAATGGGGGTTAGTTATCCTGATACAGACTGGGATAGAGTTATAATGGGGGTTAATTATCCTGATACAGACTGGGATAGAGTTATAATGGGGGTTAATTATCCTGATACAGACTGGGTTAGAGTTATACTGGGGTTAATTATCCTGATACAGACTGGGGTAGAGTTATAATGGGGGTTAATTATCCTGATACAGACTGGGATAGAGTTATAATGGGGGTTAATTATCCTGATACAGACGGGTAGAGTTATAATGGGGGTTAATTATCCTGATACAGACTGGGTTAGAGTTATACTGGGGGTTAATTATCCTGATACAGACTGGGTTAGAGTTATACTGGGGGTTAATTATCCTGATACAGACTGGGTTAGAGTTATACTGGGGGTTAATTATCCTGATAGACTGGGTTAGAGTTATACTGGGGGTTAATTATCCTGATACAGACTGGGATAGTTATAATGGGGGTTAATTATCCTGATACAGACGGGTAGAGTTATAATGGGGGTTAATTATCCTGATACAGACTGGGATAGTTATAATGGGGGTTAATTATCCTGATACAGACTGGGATAGAGTTATAATGGGGGTTAATTATCCTGATACAGACTGGGTTAGAGTTATAATGGGGGTTAATTATCCTGATACAGACTGGGTTAGAGTTATAATGGGGGTTAATTATCCTGATACAGACTGGGGTAGTTATAATGGGGGTTAATTATCCTGATACAGACTGGGATAGAGTTATAATGGGGGTTAATTATCCTGATACAGACTGGGGTAGAGTTATAATGGGGGTTAATTATCCTGATACAGACTGGGGTAGAGTTATAATGGGGGTTAATTATCCTGATACAGACTGGGTTAGGTTATACTGGGGTTAATTATCCTGATACAGACTGGGATAGAGTTATAATGGGGGTTAATTATCCTGAAACAGACTGGGATAGTTATAATGGGGGTTAATTATCCTGATACAGACTGGGATAGAGTTATAATGGGGGGTTAATTATCCTGATGCAGACTGGGTTAGAGTTATAATGGGGGTTAGTTATCCTGATACAGACTGGGATAGAGTTATAATGGGGGTTAATTACCCTGATACAGACTGGGATGGAGTTATAATGGGGGTTAATTATCCTGATACAGACTGGGTTAGAGTTATAATGGGGGTTAATTATCCTGATACAGACTGGGATAGTTATAATGGGGGTTAATTATCCTGATACAGACTGGGATAGAGTTATAATGGGGGGTTAATTATCCTGATACAGACTGGGTTAGAGTTATAATGGGGGTTAATTATCCTGATACAAGGGCAGCACGGTGGCCTAGTGGTTAGCACAACCGCCTCACGGCGCTGAGGTCCCAGGTTCGATCCCGGCTCTGGGTCACTGTCCGTGTGGAGTTTGCATATTCTCCCCGTGTCTGCGTGGGTTTCACCCCCACAACCCAAAAATGTGCAGAGTAGGTGGATTGGCCATGCTAAATTGCCCCTTAATTGGAAAAAATAATTGGGTAATCTAAATTTAATCAAAAAAAAATAAAAAAATTATCCTGATACAGACTGAGATAGAGTTATAATGGGGGTTAATTATCCTGATTCGGACTGGGATAGTTATAATGGGGGTTAATTATCCTGATACAGACTGGGGTAGAGTTATAATGGGGGGTTAATTATCCTGATGCAGACTGGGTTAGAGTTATAATGGGGGTTAATTATCCTGATAACGACTGGGATAGAGTTATGATGGGGTTAATTATCCTGATTCGGACTGGGATAGTTATAATGGGGGTTAATTATCCCGATACAGAGTGGGATAAGAGTTAGAATGGGGGTTAATTATCCTGATACTGACGGGGATAAGAGTTATAACGGGGGATAATTATCCTGATACAGACTGGGATAAGAGTTATAATGGGGGTTAATTATCCCGATACGGACTAGGATAGTTATAATAGGGGTTAATAATCCTTGGAGAGACTGGGATAGGAATAGTATAATGATTTTTTAAATTCATTATTTATGGTCTTTGCTCGTCCGGTTAGTATTCGTTACCCATCCCCAGGTGCCCTTGGAAAGGTGCTGGTGTCACACCTTGACCTGCTGTAATCTACTTGTTGTAGCTACACCCACTATGCTGTTGGGGAGGAATTCCAAGATTTTGACCCAGTGACAGTGAAGGAACAGCATATAATTCCAATTATGTGGATTTAATTTATTATCATGTGCACCGAGGTACAGTGAAAAGTATTGTTCTGTGTACAGTCCCAACAGATTGTTCCATACATGAAAAAACATAGGACATATAATAGATACACAATGTAAATACACAATGGTGGTTGGCTTTGAGGAGAACTTCAATATGCTGTGTCAATATGCAGAGGGGGGCAGCGGCTTCTCGAGTGTCTTCAGGAGAGGTTTCTGCAACTAGAGAGTTTCAGTCCTTAGAAAAAGGAGACATCGTTGATACAAATGAAAAACAGGCTCAATCTAAATGATTCAAATTGGAGATTAAAAAAGACGTAAGGGAGTATGAAAAGAAACTGGCAGCTAATGGAAAAGGCAAACCTAAAGCCGCCTACAGCCGCATGAATAGTGAAAGTGTGGTAAAAGGAGGAGTGGGGCCAAGATCAAAAAGGAAATGGAAGCAGAGGGCATGGCTGAGGTATTAAATTGTGACTACATCTGTCTACAAAATGGAAATTTCCAATCTGTTTTGGAGAAAGTAATTGAGACGGGCTAAACATTGATGAGACATTGGGTATGATGTTTGTACTCATAGCTGATAAGGTACGGTGCAATGCAACTTTGGACACTGCAGGTCACTCCAAGTAAGAGTGGAAACAGTGGATGTACTGGCCATAATCTTCCATTCCTGTTTACAAACCGAGTTGGTGCTGGAGGACTAGAGAATTGCAAATATTGCACCTTTCTCGGAAAAGGGTGTATGGATAGGCTCTGAAACTGCAGACCAGTCAGTTTAACCTCAGTGGTGGGAATGATTATAGAAAAGGTAATCCAGGAAAAAATGTTGTTACTTCAGTAAAAGTGGATTACGTTATTTGGAGGGGCAGTAGTGAGGGAGTGGCACACTAGCTGAAGTGCTATCTAAGGTGGAGATATTTAACAGGAGCTCAATCCTCCCTGGGTGCATTTAAATAATCCCATGCACTATTTTGAAGAGGAGTAATGTCTTGGGGCCAATATTTATCCTTGGCCTGATCTGATCGTTTATTACATTCCTCTTTATGGGAGCTCACTGTGCTCAAATTTGCTGCAGTGTTTTCTATATTGCAGCAGCGATTGCTGCTCTGCCAATGCAAGTCCTTAAACCATGTTGGTTTTAAACCGTATCAGTGATTGTTATCGAACTTGGCTTTACCTCATCAAAACACTTGAACAGGAAATTGTACAGTTCTCCAAAATACCAAAGGCCAGTATGTAAACACACCATGTGGCAGACTGCTGAATCATATAGGGTAAGGTTCAAAATAGGCTCAGATTACAGATCTCAGTCACGCAATAAGTGGCCACTGTAATTGTCTTCGCTCTGTGCAGAGTCTGCACGTTCTCCCTGTGTCTGCGTGAGTTTCCTCCGGGTGCTCCGGTTTCCTCCCACAAGTCCCAAAAGACGTGCTGCTAGGTGAATTGGACATTCTAAATTCTCCCTCTGTGTACCCAAACAGGTGCCGGAATGTGGCAACTAGGAGGCTTTTCCCAGTAACTTCATTGCGGTGTTAATGTAAGCCTACTTGTGACAATATAGAAATTCCTGTATAATAGATTATATGTTAGTTTGCTATTTGTCTACAGCAGGATGTCACATGTTAGCAGTGAGATCCATCAAGGGACAGCACGGTAGCATTGTGGATAGCACAATTGCATCACAGCTCCAGGGTCCCAGGTTTGATTCCGGCTTGGGTCACTGTGTGGAGTCTGCACATCCTCCCCGTATGTGCGTGGGTTTCCTCCCACAGTCCAAAGATGTGCAGGTTAGGTGGATTGGCCATGATAAATTGCCCTTAGTGTTGGGTGGGGGTTACTGGGTTATGGGGATAGGGTGGAGGTGTTGACCTTGTGAGTAGGGTGCTCTTTCCAAGAGCTGGTGCAGACTCGATGGGCCGAATGGCCTGCACTGTAAATTCTATGATCTATGATCAATCATTTTATTTAAGGTGATCAAACCCATTGATCCTCTTGTTATTGAAGAGTCTATGTACCTCTGCCTTCGAAATATTCAGAGACCCTGCTTCTCAGAGAAAAGGTTTCTCCATTTCTGCGCCTTAACCTGGTGACCCTTTATTGGTGAAGTGTATCCCCTCGTTCTATTTTCTCCCACAAGGGGACACATCCTTTCAGCATCCACCCTGTCAGCATCTTATATCTTTTTTTTAAAATAAGCATTTTATTGAGGTATTTTTGATATTACAACAACACAATAAACAATGTATGTGAATCTATAAACTTAGTGCAAAAGCCGTCTCCATCCCTTACAGGCCCCACCTTTATTAACCCCCGACTCTAAACAAAACTAAACTAACCCCCCCCCCCCCCCCCCGCTGACGATTAATTTTCTGCAAAGAAGTCGACGAACGGCTGCCACCTCCGGGCGAACCCTAACATTGACCCTCTCAAGGCAAACTTGATTTTCTCCAAACAGAGAAAGCTAGCCATGCCCAATAGCCAGGTCTCCGACTTCGGGGGCTTTGAGTCCCTCCAAGCTAATAGTATCCGTCTCCGGGCTACCAGGGAAGCAAAGGCCAGAACGTCTGCCTCTTTCTCCTCTTGGATTCCCGGGTCTTCCGACACCCTGAAAATCGCCACCTCTGGACTCCGCGCCACCCTTGTTTTTAACACCATGGACATGGCAAACCCCTGCCAAAATCCCCTAAGCTTCAGACATGTCCAGAGCATGTGGACATGGTTCGCTGGTCCCCCGCACATTTTGCACACCTGTCTTCCACCCCAAAGAATCTACTCATCCGGGCCACTGTCATGTGAGCCCGATGAACAACCTTAAATTGGATCAGGCTGAGCCTGGCACAGGTTGCGGATGCGTTGACTCGACTTAACGCGTCATCTTATAGACCATCCTCTATCTCTCCTCCCAGCTCCTCCTCCCACTTGCACTTCAGCTCCTCGGTCTGCATCTCCTCTGACCCCATAAGTTCCTTCTAAATGTTGGAGACGCTCCCCTCCCCCACCCACCCTCTGGAAACTACCCTGTCCTGAATCCCCCTTAGTGGTAGGAGCGGGAAGGTTGACTCCTGTCTGCGTAGGAAGTCCCGCGCGTGCAGACATCTGAATTTGTTTCCCCTCGCCAACCCAAATTTCTCCTCCAGCGCCCTCATACTCGGAAAGCTCCCCTCTACAAACATATCCCCAATCCTCCCTTTCCCTACTCTCTGCCATATCCGGAAACCCCCATCCATACTTCCCGGGGCAAACCAGTGATTATTACAAATTGGGGACTAGACCGATGCTCCATCTGCTCCCACATGTCTCCTCCATTGCCGCCAGACTCTCAGGGCTGCCAGCACCACGGGGCTGGTGTGTGCCGTGCCGGCGGGAATGGCAGAGGCGCCGTTACCAACGCCCCCAGACTGGTGCCCTTGCATGAAGCCGCCTCCATCCCATGCCGACCCCATCCCACCATCTACTTCCTGATCATGACTATATTCGCCGCCCAGTAATAGTTACTAAAATTTGGCAGCCAGCCCGCCCTCCCCCCGACTCAGCTCAAGCATTACCTTCCTTACCCGCAGGGTCTTGCCCGCCCTGACGAAGCCAGTGATCACTTTGTTGACCCGTTTAAAAAAGGACCGCGGAACAAAAATGGGGAGACACTGAAATACAAACAGAAATCTCGGGAGGACCGCCATCTTCACCGTCTGCACCCTCCCAGCTAGCGACAATGGGAGCGCGTCCCATTTCTGAAAATCGTTCTTCATTTGGTCTACGAGCCGGGCCAGATTTAATTTATGCAGCCGGTCCCATTCCCACGCCACTTGAGTGCCTAGGTACCTAAAGCTTCTCCCTACTAATCTAAACGGTAGCTCCCCCAATCGCCTCTCCTGTCGCCTCGCCTGGACCGCAAACATCTCACTTTTCTCCATATTTAGCCGATACCCCGAAAACTGGCCAAATTCCCCTAGAATCCTCATGATTTCTTCCATCCCCTCTATTCGGTCCAATACATACAGAAGCAGGTCGTCTGCATAGAGCGAGACTCTATGTTCCCCCACCCCCGGACCAGCCCCTTGAGGCTCTCCGAGCAAATGCCAGCGGCTCTATAGCTAGCGCGCACAACAGTGGGGAGAGGGGACATCTCTGTCTCGTCCCCCGGTGCAGTCTAAAGTAGTCCGATGTTGTCCTATTCTTCCGTACGCTTGCCACAGGAGCCTGATACAGCAACCTGACGCAGTCAATAAAGCCCCGCCCAAATCCGAACCGTCCCAGTACCTCCCACAGATATTCCCATTCTACTCTATCAAAAGCCTCTTGTGTCTATTGCGACCACTACCTCCACCTCCCTACCTTCCGGGGGCATCATGATCATGTTTAATAGCCTTCTTATATTGGCCACCAACTGCCTACCCTTAACAAACCCCGTCTGGTCCTCCCCAATAACCTCCTGAACGCAATCGTCAATCCTGGAGGACAAAAGTTTGGCCAGCAGTTTAGTGTCCACATTCAACAAGGTTATCGGCCTGTTGGACCCACACAGCTCCGGGTTCTTGTTCTGCTTCAGGATCAGCAAAATCGTGGCCTGTGACACCGTCGGGGCTGCACCCCTTTCTCTCTTGCCTCATTGAATGTCCTCATCAACATCGGTCCCAATATCCCAGAGAACCTTTTACCTGTCTGACCCCAGGGCTTTACCCGACTGCCTGGCCTTCGGACTCTCCACTATCTCTTCCAACCCAATTGGGCCCCCAACCCTTCTACCAGCTCCCCGTCCATCTTTGGGAAATTCAGCCCCCCCTAAGAAGTGCCTCATCTCCTCCGGCCCTGTTGGGTGTCCCGCCCCATACAGCTTACTGTAGAAATCCCTAAATGCCTTATTCACCCCTACTGAATCACCAACCAGGTTTCCATCTCCGTTCTTTACTTTCCCTATCTCCCTGGCTGCCTCCCTCTTTCTAAGCTGCTGTGCAAGCATTCTGCTGGCCTTCTCTCCATGCTCATAAATAGCCCTCCTTGCCTTTCTCAGCTGCTCCACCGCCCTCCCTGTGGTTAACAAGCCGAACTCCGCCTGTAGCCTCTGCCGTTCCCTTAAAAGCCCTGCCTCTGGGGTCTCCGTATACCTCCTATCGATCTGTAGTATCTCCTTTACCAGTCGGTTCGTCTCTGCCCTGTCCACCTTCTCCCTCTGGGCCCGTATCGAGATCAGCTCCCCTCTGACCACCGCCTTCAGTGCTTCCCAGACCATTGCTGCTGAAATTCCCCCCGTGTCGTTGACTTGCAGGTACTTCTGAATATATTTCCTCAGCAGCTCGCACACCCCTTCGTCAGCCAAAAGTCCCAATCTAACCTCCAGTGCGGGCGTTGGTTACTGTCTTTACTTACCTGCAGGTCAACCCAGTGCGGAGCACGGTCTGAGATTGTGATCGCCGAGTACCCCGTGTCTACCACCCCTGCCAGTAAGGCTTGCTCAAAATTAAGAAATCAATCCGGGAATACACTTTATGCACGTGTGAGTAGAAGGAGAACTCCTTCACCCTCTGCTGCCCAAATCTCCATGGACACCCCCCCCCCCCCCCCCCCCCCCCCCCCCCCCGGTCCAAGCCAGGGTCAATAACTGTATTGAAGTCCCCTCCCATGACCAACCTGTGCGAGTCCAGGTCCGGTATCTTCCCCAGCATCCTCTTTATAAACTCCACATCATCCCAATTTGGCGCATACACATTTACTAATACCACCTGCACCCCCTCTAGCTTCCCATTGACCATAATGTACCGACCTCCCATATCCGAGACTATTCTACCTGCCTCAAACATCACACGCTTATTGATCAGATTGCGACCCCTCTAGTCTTTGAATCTGAGTGAAAGACCTGACTGACCCAGCCTTTCCTTAATCTAATCTGGTCAGCTACTCTCAGGTGCGTAAAGTGCAACATAACCACGTCCGCCTTCAGTCCCCTCAGATCCGCAAACACGCGTGCCCTCTTGACCGGCCCATTTAACCCTCAAACATTCCAGGTGATCAGCCTAGTTGGGGGGCTCATTCCCCCCACCCCCCTCCCCAGCCATCCCCTTTTTTGGGCCCGCCTCCAGCCCAAGCTCTGCGCCTCTTCTGGCTCACCCCCAGGCAGCCTCCGCCCCCAACCTCCTCTCTTTTCCTTTGCACAAGTCTCTCCCTCGTCAGCAGAACATCCCCCCCCCCCCCAGTAACAACACACTGTAACTCAACCCCTTTAATAATCCAAACATATGCGCACCCCACACTGCGCTTCCATGAGCTAGCCCGCCCAGCTAGCTTGGTGGCCCCATCCCTGGTGCCGGAAAGTCTCCCACCTATTGTCCACCCCCCCCCCTCCCCCCACCCCCACCCCCCGCTCATACATACATACTCCAATAACAAACAATCCCAGCACAATTGCCCGACAGAAAAAGACCAAAATTTAAACAAGTCCACCTCCATCCCCCAGCAGTGCAAATGGAAACCTTAACTCACTCAGCTCTGCCACTGGTCCCAACTCAATACAGAAGGCATTACAAACAGCTTCCACAATACGAAAAACAAGGAACTTTTTGGAAAAAAAACAAAAGGAAAACATGAACGTTGCAGCAATGTTCAAAAGTTCTCAGTCCACCAACCGTCCTTCCCTTTTCATGTAGTCCAGCGCGTTCTCAAGCGACTCGAAATAAAAGTGCTGTTCCTCGTATGTGACCCAGAGACGGGCCAGATACAGCAGCCCGAACTTCACCTTTTTCTTAAAAAGGATCGACCTGATCTGGTTGAAGCCTCTTCTTCTCCTGGCCACCTCCGCACTCAGGTCTTGGTAGACCCGCAGGATACTGTTGTCCCACTTACAGCTCAGTGTCTGCTTGGCCCACTGTAGAATGTGTTCCTTATCCAAGTACCTGTGGAATCTCACCACCATTGCCCGAGGGGGGGGGGGGTCTCCCACTCGCGGCTTCCTCTGTGAGCCCTTTCCATCCAATGGTCGAGAGAATGCCCCATACCCCAGCAGCTTCTCAAACATGTCTGCATGTGCCCCAGCGTCCGCTCCTTCGGACGCCTCCGGGAACCCAACGATTCTCGAGTTCTGCTGGCGGGACCTATTCTCTAGGTCCTCCACCTTCTCCAGGAGCAGCTTCTGCTGGGCTCTCAGCATCCCCACCTCCAACTCCACCGCAGTTTGATGTTCCTCCTGCTCAGCCAGCGCTGTCTCTACCTTCTGGGTCGCCCCATCTTGGGCATCCAGTCTAAGCTCCAGCCACTCAATCGACTCTTTTATGGGGTCCAAGCAGTCCCGTTTCTGCTTAGCGAAGCCTTCCTGAATAACTTGCATCAGCTGCTCTGTTGACCGCTGGGTCGACAAGCCAGAGGTCCGGTCCTCCGCCATGCTGTCTGCCGCTGCAGCTTCAGCCCAAGCCTTCTCTGTCTTTCTGTTTCTGCCTTTACGAGCACTTCTAGTCCTTCTCTCCATGCACCGATGTGTGAATTCGATACACAATTGCCTCTATCACCAGTTTTTCAATTCAAGTCCGGTAGAAAATCGGGGGAAAAGGTCCAAAAGTCTGACCCAAGCAGGAGCCACTAAATGTGCGATTTACTCCCTCATAGCCACCACCGGAAGTCCCAGGATCTTATATCTTTCTATTAGATCAACTCTCAGTCTTCTAAACTCCAATCATTACAGGCCCAAACTGTCCAAACTTGTCCCATACCTGGGATGATGAAGGACTTATCTAATCAGTTGAATCAATCTTTTCTGAGCTGCTAATGCAATTATCCTTTCTTAAATGAGGAGACCAAAATTGCACACAGTATCCAGATATGGTCTCACCAATCTCCTGTCCAGCTATAGCATTTCCCTTGCAATAAACACTAGCATTCCATTCGCCCTGCTGTATCTGCATAGTTGTGATTCATGTACCAGACACCTGGAGCCATCTACCACAGAGTTCTGCATTCTGCCTCCATTGAAATAATACACGGACCTTCTTTTCTTCCTGCCAAAGTGGACAAGTTTACATTTTCCCACATTCAGCCTCCCATCTGTCAATTTCTTGCCCACGAACGTAACCTATCTTCCGCTTTGCAAACCGCCTACATCCTCTTCATAACTTTCTTTCCTATCCCTCTTTGTGTCATCAGCAAATGTAAAACTGTACATTTGGTCCCTTTATCCAAATTATTGATGTAGATTATAAATATTTGAAGCCTCGGCACTGATCCTTGTGACACCCCCTCACTACATCTGCCAACCCACAGATGACCAATTTCTGCTGACTCAGTATCCAGTAAAGTAATCAGTCCTTTGTCCATGCTCACATGTTACCCCTGCACCATGAGATCTCGCTTTGTGTAGTAACCTGTTGATGTGGCACCTTGTCAAATACCTTCTGGAAATTTAAGTGCAGTTCTTCCACAGATTCCCCTTTATCCTGGTTGCTTCTTACTTCCACAAAGAACTCCAATAAATCACTCAAACATGATTTCCCTTTCACCAAACCGCACTGACTCTTCCTGATGGCTTTGAGATTTTCCAGGTACCCAGCTATAACCTCAATAATAGATTCCAGCATTTTCCCTATGACTGATGCTTGCTGTTTTTTATACTCTGCCCAGCCTTCTGCCCAGCCACTAATCTTGACTTAATGGTACACTTTTTTTCTTTTAATTTGATACTCGCTCTAATTTTCTTAGTTAGCCATGATTGGTGAATCCTTCCCCTAGTTTTTCTTTCTCACCGGAATGTATCTTTGTTGAGTGTTATGAAATATCTCCTTAAATATCTGCCATGCACTGATTCTGATCTATCCCTTAACCTAATTTCCCAGTTCACTTGAGCCAGCTGTGTCTTCATATCCTTATCATTATTTAAGTTTGAAACACTAGTCTCAAACAAGCTCTTCTCACCCTCTAACTAAATGCAAAATTTCAACATGTTAAGATCACTGTTACAAAGAATACAGCACTGAAACAGGCCCTTCGGCCTGCCAAGCCTGTACCGTTCATCATACCAACCTTGGCCAAAACCCTCAGCACTTCCTTGTGCCTTATTCCCCGAAACCCATCCTATCCATGTGTTTGCCAGGATGCCTTTTGAACGCCATGAATGTATCTGCTTCCACTTCCTCCCCTGGCAACTAACTAATAGAGCTATCCCTCCATCTTTTCCTAGCATTCAGTTTTCCCAAATATCAGGTATCCTTGTCATCTTGTGGCCCCATGTTTCTGTAATGTTCAGACATATTTATTTCCATGTGACTTTCATTTGTTTTGTTCTAAATGTTACGGGTAGTTAGATACAGAGCCTTAGGTTACCTGAACAGGCGCCGGAATGTGGCAACTAGGGGCTTTTCACAGTAACTTCTTGGAAGCCTACTTGTGACAATAAGCTATTATTATTATTATTATTGGTTATGTCCTTTTATTATTTTTGCAATTATTTGGTTCAAGTTTGTCTTTTCCTGCCCTAGATATTATCACCTTGCTCTCTTGCCTTGTCTTCTCTCTCTAATTTATCACACTTATCACTTATCGATTATAGAATTTACAGTGCAGAGGGAGGCCATTCGGCCCATCGAGTCTGCACCGATCTTGGAAAGGGCACCCTACCCAAGCCCACTCCTCCACCCTGACCCTAACTTTCTCCCATATATTTAGTTTGAAGATCTCTCGACCAACAGAATTGGAATTGTATCTTCATTTTGTTTATTGTCATGTGTACCGAGGTACAGTGAAAAGTATTTTTTCTGCGAGCAGCTCAACAAATCATTAAGTACATGAAAATAAAAGAAAATACATAACAGGGCAACACAAGGTACACAATGAAACTACATAAACACCGGCATCGGGTGAAGCATACAGGGGTGTAGCATTAATCAGGTCAGTCCATAGGAGGGTCGTTTAGGAGTCTGGTAACAGCGGGAAAGAAGCTGTTTTTGAGTCTGTTCGTACGTGCTCTCAGACTTGGGTATCTCCAGGAATTGGAGAATGAGTAAACTTTACCCACGCAAGTACATTCTTTAAATACATCTGGCACCTTCTTATCAATCACCTCTTGATCAGGCTGTACAATCTTTTGCACCTCCTTCGCTTCACTTGGGCTTTCCTTTACCACTTTAACAAACCTCACTGTCTTATCCTGTTTTACCACATCAGCCTTCCCAATGCTTTTCTTCAACCACCAACACTGTGACTTTACATGGCCTAGTTTATTACAGTGAAAACATTTGAAACTTTTCATTTCTTTTCCACCCTCCTGGATTTCTTTTTAAATCTGAGGTATACTCCTTATTATCTCCCATCAGATCACCTTTACCTCTACCACTTGAGTATTTCTCATGTCTCCAGTTTCTATCCCTCAGGCTGAAACTGATGTCGGAAACCAAGCTTTGATTTATGAAATAATTCATAATCATCTCACATTTCTGCTGCTAATCTCACAGTTTTAACCCTCTGCTCTTCCACATGAGTTCTCACTACATCAGGAATTGAATTTTTAAACTCCTCCAAAAGTATCATTTCTCTGAGCTTCATACGTTTGGTCTATTTTCAAAGCCCTTATCCACCTATCAAAATTACTCTGTTTGATCCTTTCAAACTCTGTGTATGTTTGACCAAATTCTTTCCTTAAATTTCTAAACCTTTGTCTGTAAGCTTCAGGCACTAGTTCATATGCACCTAAGATGGATTTTTTCACCTCCTCGTACGTCCCAGATACCTCCTCCGGTAGTGATGCAAACACTTCACTAGCCCTACCTACCAGCTTTGTTTGAATCAGTAATACCTCCTGTGAGAGCTGCTTCCTCTCCAATATCTCATTCCAACTGCCACTGGATCCAGCTTAACACTAAAGTCAAAATGATTTTTTGAACCTAAAGTGGCCCTTGGTTGCTAAGCAACAGCCCAGTCTTTCTTTAACGCTTGTGTTATGGGCCAGGCTTTAGAGACCCCAAAGTGTATCATGGAGTTCACCTGACCCACAACTTTTACTAGATTGTGGTATGGGGAGCACACAGCCCACTCTACAGGTGTGGTACAGCAGAAATGGAAAGGTAATTTTTTAAGCAAAACAATGTTTATTCTACAAACTAAAGTTAACCCTTTTAAAACATAGTGACCATCTTAACAACCATTAATTCAAATACAACCCCCAAATAATACAACATTAAGTAATCCTTACTTTCCTTTTAACATCTGTAAGACTTTAAAAAAAACTTTTAACAGAAGCACATCGGGTTTAAATTTGCTACTGAGAACAGTTATCACTCTGAATTCACCAAGTGATCACGGCAGAGAGAAGAGCAATTCACCAAATTTACACGGCAGAGAGAAGAGCAATACACCTCCGGCTGACTGGAGCTCCAACACTTAAACGAAACCAAAAAAACACAGACACACTCAAGCTTTTCTCTAAGTGAAACTAAAAAGCTGACAGACAGCCCAGCTCCATCCACACTCTGACATCACTGCCGTAATAAGCACCCATTTCTTAAAGGTACACCCACTACAGTTATTCTATAAAAAACACCCATTTCTTAAAGGTACTCCCACATGACACTTCTTTGTTTTCATGTTATAAACTCTCTAATCACAATGCAGGCACAAGTTGAAATTAAACCAAAAACCCTTTGTTTAACATGGATCTAACTAAAGTGTAACTGTTTTTTTTACACAGAAACACACAATTAAACTCACCTAAATCTGTGCCTTGTTCCTAATACCCCAAAATACATATAGAAATTACTTAAAACTGCATGTTCCCTTTTTTAAAAAAATGCATTTTATTCCAAGCACAAACAAATACAAATAACACCTTAAAATAAACATATTTCCTACAGTTTGTCAAATTTTTCCCTTTTTGCCCCTAAACTCCCCCTCAACCTTGCAAGCCTCCCTCAGCATCGCCATTTCCGCCTGCAACAAAACAATCCGGTCACCATGACCAGATATCGCCCTTTCCACCTCTTGGATCGCCGCACCTTGCACTTCCGAATGCTTCTCTCCCATGGTCCAACGTCCTGCGAAAGAGGGGTTACTACTCCCCCAATCACACCAGACCAGTCAGCCTACATCTCCTTTCGCTGTTGAGAAAATTTCTCCTCAATAAAATCCATCAACCACTCCAGAAGCAGTGCAGCGGCCAGCGCCGACCCTCACCCCTCTGCCGTTTTTACCAAAGATGCTGTGTCACCGGTGTCCTCCCACCCCTGAGCGAGGGCTCACTCAGCCTTTTGCCGGGTCTGGTACCCTGCTGACATTCCACTCTTGAGCGAGAACCCATCACCCTCCCCTCACTCTGCACTTTATCCACAAGGGTAGCCCATTAAATGGGCAGAAAGGTTCCAAAACCAGCACCTCCGAGCAGGTGCCACTTTGTGTGCAACCAATCAGGCCATGGCCGCCACCCAAACTACCTCTGTTTCCTGACCAGATATAAAATGGCCATGAGCTTGGAGGTAGCTCTTTTCAGGAGCATCTTGAAGAAGGAAAAGTGGAGAGGTTTCGGGAGGACATTCCAGAGGTTTGGGCGCAGGCAGCTGAAGGCAAGCCTGTGTGTTGACATTGGCTACCCTGTTTCCGTGACTACACTTTAAAAATACGTAACTGGCTGTAAGTATGTGCTGAGGTTGTGAAGGCTCCATGAGAAATATAAGTTCAATCTCCCTTTTTCCATTTTTAAATAATACCGTGGTTGTAATTTGATTTTCTGTTTTCTATTTGAAGTGTGCGCTGAGGGCCAGTGTCCGAGTTGGTTTGCGATTTCAGTCAACCAGCAGGGCTTCGGCAGCTGTTCAGGCAAGCCAAGCAGCACCCGGGTTCAATTTTGGTAAGCTGGCTTCCAAACAGCCAACCAATTAGCTTTACACCTACATTTTATACTTCAATGTTTCACTGTGCCAGAATAGGAAGCAGAAGTGGGTCAAATGGCCTTATGAGCCTGCTCTACCATTCAGTAACATCATGGCTAATCTTCTACCTCAACTTCACATTCCCGTCTGTGACCCTCATTTCTCTTGGTTTGCCCCTATCCAAACAGCTATCCATCTCCCTTTTAAATGCACTCGACGACAGAATCCACAGCTCGCGGGGGGGGGGGGGGGGGGGGGGCAAAGAATTCCAAACGTTCACACCCTTTTAATAACGAAGCAACCCCTTCATCTTAGTCCAAAATGGTTGACATTCACTGTGCTGTTTTTCAACGCTATCTTTTATCCCCAGTCCCCCGCTGAATGATAACCAGGGTGGGCTGTGGGACTTTAGTTGCCTAAATGTGCTTCTATTGTTTGTAATCCCTTGAGAATAATGAAGTGCATCGAGAGGTTGGTCATGAAGCGCATCAGCCCCATGCTCCCAGAATGCCTCGATCCACTGTAATTCGCATACCGCCGCAACTGGTCCACAGCAGACTTCATCTCCCCGGCCCTACACACATCCCTGGAGCATCTCGACAACAAGGACTCCTACATCAGACTCCTATTTATTGACTACAGCTCCGCCTTTAAAACCATAATCCCAGCCAAGCTCATGTCAAAGCTCCAAAACCTCGGACTTGGCTCCTCGCTCTGCAACTGGATCCTCGACTTTCTGACCCACAGACCACAATCAGTAAGCATAAACAACAACACCTCCTCCACAATAGTCCTCAATACCGGGGCCCTGCAGGGCTGCGTACTTAGCCCCCTACTATATATGCTATACACACACGACTGCGTGGCAAAATTTGGTTCTAACTCCATTTAATGTTTGCTGATGACACGACCACAGTGGGTCAGATCTCGAATAACGATGAGTCAGAATAAAGGAGGGAGATTGAGAACCTAGTGGAATGGTGCAGCGACAACAATCTATCCCTCAATGCCAGCAAAACTAAAGAGCTGGTCATTGACTTCAGGGAGCAAAGTACTGTACTCACCCCTGTCTGCATCAATGGGGCCGAGGTGAAGATGGTTAACAGCTTCAAATTCCGACGCTGTTGCTTGACTAGTCTAAGGCGCCTCTCCCAATGTTGGCTCTCCTCATTTCTCCTTTTAGATTCTCCTGAAAGCCAAACTCTGTTCCAATGTATCTTCGTGTGGTCTGGTGTCAGTTTTTAATGCTTTACACTCATGCAAAACACCACTGGATGTTTTATTATGGTAAAGGTGCCATGTGACTGCAAGTTGTTGAGCATGAAGGAAACTTTTAAGGAAACTTCTTTTTATTATTGATGAAAAGTGAGAAAGACCCGTCTTTACTTTTATTCCAGAACTCACGGACGAGCAGAAAGAGTTCCAGAGCACAGCACGGAAATTTGCTCGGGAGGAGGTGGTTCCTGCAGCTGCTGAGTATGACAGGAGCGGGGAGGTCAGTGATCTGTACTGATGGCAGCTCATCACCTACGTGGCTCACACACACAGAACACAGCATGTCCTCGCCCTCGTGAACTGATGATGAAATTAATACGTAGGCATTGCACTGACATGGCTACAAGATGACAGAGGTTGGGAACTGAGTGTGTGACATTTAGGAAGGACAGAAGTGAAGAAAAAGTGGAGGAGGTGGCTCTGTTAATTAATGATCGTATTAGCATATTAGCAAGGGATGACCCAAGTTGAGGAAACCAGGATGTAGAAGCAGTTTGCATTGAGATGAGAATTAATAAAGGCAAGAAGTCACTTGTGGGAGTGGTGACAGGTCCCCGAATTGTAACATAGAAAATAAAAGCAGAAGGAGGCCATTCAGCCCTAACTGCGCGATAGGATAGAGTACGAAAGAAGAGATAACGGGAACTTGTCAGAAAGGTATTGCAATAATCATGGGGGATTTTGATCTGTATCTAGACTGGAAAGATCAGCTGGGCAAAGGTAGCATCAATAAGGAGTTCATAGAATATTTCAGGATAGTCTCTTGGAACATCACATTGTGGAGCCAACCAGAGGGCAGGCTATGCTAGCCCTGGTATTGTGAAATGAGGTAGGATTAATTAATGAACTCCCTGTGAGGACACCCTGAGGTAGCAGCAATCATAATGTGATTGAATTTTACATTCAGTTTGGGGGAGAGAAGAGTGGGTCCAAGACTAGTATTTTAAACTTAAATAAGTGTAATTATGAGGGCAAGAAAGCGGAGCTAGCTAAAGTGAACGAGTTCAGTGGCGGACATAGAACATAGACCATACAGTGCAGAAGGAGGCCATTCGGCCCATCGAGTCTGCACCGACCCACTTAAGCCCTCACTTCCACCCTATACCCATAACCTAATAACCCCTCCTAATCTTTTTGGACACTAAGGGCGCTATGGCCAATCGACCTAAGCTGCACGTCTTTGGACTGTGGGAGTAAACCAGAGCACCTGGAGGAAACCCACGCAGACACTGGGAGAACGTGCAGACTCTGCACAGACAGTGACCCAAGCAGGGAATCAAACCTGGGACCCTGGCGCTGTGAAGCCACAGTGCTATACACTTGTGCTACCTTACATTTAAAGGGATATTTCAGTGAATATCTGAATAGACACATTCCAATAAGAAAAAACCGTTCAAAGGGGAGGGCTCATCATCAGTGGTTCAGTGAAAAAGTTAAAGACAGTGCTAAACTTAAAAAACAACATATATTTACACAGTGGCAGGTCAAGATTGGAAAGAATATTGAGAGCATCAAAGAATGATAAAAAGATTGATAAGGAGGGAAAAATTAGCGTACGAGAGAAATGTCTGTGTGGAGTTTGCACATTCTCTCTGTCTGCATGGGTCTCACCCCCACAACCCAAAATGATGTGCAGGATAGGCGGATTGGCCACGCTAAATTGGAAAACATTTTAAAAAGAGTACGAAAGAAAGCTGGCTTGGACTATAAAGACGGACAGTAGGAGTTTCTATAGATACTTAAATAAAGAGTTAACAAAGTGAAAATACAATTTATATAAATGACTTGGATGAAGAGTTGCTAAATTTGCTGACACAAAGATAGGGTGGCACAGTGGTTTGCACTGCTGTCTCTCAGTGCCAGGGACCGGCGTTCAATTCTGACCATGGGTGACTGGAGTCTGCATGTTCTCCCCATGTCTGGTGGATGTCCTCCGGATGCTTCGGTTTCCTCCACAGTCCAAACATGTGCCAGTTAGGTAGATTGACCGTTCTAAATTACCCCTTAGTGTCCAACGGGTTAGGTACGGTTATGGGGATAGAGTGGGGGCATGGGCCTAGGTCGGGATGCTCTTTCGGTGGTTGACGCAGACTCGATGGGCTGAATGGCCCCCTTCTGCACTGTAGTGATTCTATATGAAAGTACATTTTGAAGATGATATAAGGAAGCTACAAAAGGTCAATTTTGGCAGAAAGAGTAGAAACAAAGCTCATTATCTAAATGGTGCGAGATTGCAGAACTCTGATGTGCAGAGGGATCTGGGTGTCCTGGTACATGAATCAGGAAAGGCTGGCGACAGGTACAGCAAGTAATTAGGAAAGCTCATAGAATATTATTGTTTATTGTGATGGGAATTGAATTTTTAAAAAAAGTCTGGAGGTTATGCTTCAGTTGTACAGGGCACTAGTGAGATCCCATACTGTAGTGTGTATAATAATGGTCTCCTTATTTAAGGAAAGATAACTCGACTAATACCAAGAATGGGCGGGTTGCCTTAAAAGGAAAGGTTGGAGGGATTAAGTTTGTATCCGCTGGAGTTTAGAAGAGTAAGAGGTGACTTGATGGAAACTGCCTCAGATCCTCAGGGGTAATGATAGATGTAGGGAGGGGGATTTCTCTTCTGGGAGAATCTGGAACTAGGATCACTGTTTAAAAATAAGGGGTCACTCTTTTATGACCGAGATGGAGGACTCTTTATTTTTAAGGGTTGTCTCTGGACATCAAATGGCAGTGGAAGCAGAATCTTTATCCAGCTCCGCCTTAAAAATATTAAATCTGTGATTGTCAAGGGGATGAAAGGTTATTTAGGGTGAAAGGTTTCGGGCGTAAGCAGGAATGTGGAGTTGAGGTTACAGTCTGATCGGCCATGATCTTACAGAACGGGAGAGCAGGCTCGAGGGGCAGAGTGGCCTCTTGCACTCCATTCATGGTATCTTCCTGCCTCATGTCTGCCTCTGTTTGCATTCCCTTCCCCGCAAGCCCCTATTTACATCATCTCTCCCTTCGTGTTCACACGAAAGAAAGGATAGTAAAAGGAATGGACTTTGGGCAACTCAACTCTTCAAAATAATTCTGTAGAATTTAGTGCAGTAACTGACTATTCAACACAACTCGTCCACGCACCAGCCTTCTCCCACCCCATCTCCATCTCATTCTATCAGCATGTCCTCCCATTCTTTTGCCCTTTTGTTGATGTGCCTTCCTCATAAATACATTTACTGATCACCTTCACTATTCCGAGGTAGTGAGTTCCATGTTATCACCAATATCTTGGTAAAGATGTTTTCCCTGAATTTCCGATTGGTTTTATCTGTGATTATCTTGTATTTAGCTCCTTGTCCTAGTTGCTTCCAAAAGTGGAAAAACTTTCTCTGCATCTACTCGATCAAACTCTTTCTTAACTTGAAAGTCCCACTCGGCCTTCCTTCTGAAGCTAGGGGTGGCACGGTGATAGTGGTTAGCACTGCTGCGTCATAGCTCCAGGGACCCGGATTCGACCCCAGCCTCAGGTCACTGTCTGTGCGGAGTCTGCACATTCTCCCCGTGTCTCCGTAGGTTTCCTCCGGGTGCTCCGGTTTTCTCCCAAATTCCAAAGATGTGCAGGTTAGGTGGATTGGCCATGATAAATTGCCCCTTAGTGTCACATAAAAAGTTAGGTGGGGTTACTGCGCTACGGGGATTGGGTGGAGGTGTGGGTTTAAGTAGGGTGCTCTTTCCAAGGGCTGGTGTAGACCCGATGGGCCGAATGACCTCCTTCTGCACTGTAAATTCTATGATTCTACGAAATGAGCCCAAAACTGTTAGAAAGGTGGTTGACGAGCTCTGTGATTTTACAAGTGTGATCATTACTGAATGGTGAGAAGACCTGACTCCAGTTGTCTGTACATTGAAACTTTTTATTTAATTTAAAGTACCAAATTCATTTTTTTTTCCCATTATGGGGCAATTTAGCTGGCCAATCCACCAATCTACCTATCCATCTTCGGATTGTGGGGGTGAGACCCACGCAGACACGGGGAGAATGTGCAAACTCCACACGGACAGCGAGTCAGAGCCAGGATCAATCCTGCGTCCTCGGCGCCGTGAGGCAGCGGTGCTAACCACTGCGCCACCGTGCCGCCCGATATACATTGAAACTCATGAGGGCTTTTGAGTATCTCACTGGGAAATAGCAATGGAAGGTTGTGGCTCATGTAAATGGTAGAAAGGGTCCAAAATAAGACACGAGAAAGCATTGGATAATTGTAAGGAGAGGTTACATTATTCGGGTGAAGGAGAATAACTTGCGTTGTGGTGGGTGGGGAGGTTTGCACTGTGACATCCATTATGTCAATGATACTTTTCTCTTTGCAGTATCCAGTTCCACTCATCAAGAGAGCATGGGAGCTGGGTCTGATGAACACACACATTCCCGCGAATTGCGGTAAGCAGAGATTGGGAGAAGGTTGGGAAATTTTAAAACGTAGTGACTGTTCGGAAAGCATCGCAGTAGTGTTATTTTCTGTCAACACGTCGTTTCCTTAAATGGAAGATGAGTGAGTCTCTTTATAAACCCAAGAGGGAGGAGAGGATGAAGGGGGAGATGGTGGCATAGTGGTACTGTCATTAGATTAGTAATTCAGAGGTCAAGACCAATGCTCCGCCGGACACGGGTTCAAATCCCACTACGGAATTTGTGGAATTTAAATTTGATGAGGGGAATTGAAAGCGGGCCTCAGTAATGGTGACCATGAAACATGGGGAGCACAGTAGCATGGTGGTTAGCATAAATGCTTCACAGCTCCAGGGTCCCAGGTTCGATTCCCGGCTGGGTCACTGTCTGTGTGGAGTCTGCACGTCCTCCCCGTGTGTGCGTGGGTTTCCTCCGGGTGCTCCGGTTTCCTCCCACAGTCCAAAGATGTGCGGGTTAGGTGGATTGGCCATGCTAAATTGCCCGTAGTCCTAAAAAGTAAGGTTGGGGGGGGGGGGGGGGGGGGGGAGGTTGTTGGGTTACGGGTATAGGGTGGATACGTGGGTTTGAGTAGGGTGATCATGGCTCGGCACAACATCGAGGGCCGAAGGGCCTGTTCTGTGCTGTACTGTTCTATGTTCTATGTAAAATTAAACCCCATCTGATTCTGACTACATGTTGACTCTTAACTGCCCTCTGACATGGCCTAGCAATGCACTCAGTTCAAGGAATGAGGGACTGTCAGAGATGGCCGCATGCCATGAAATCATTTTTTTAAAGTTAATAATCTAGAGTCATGTAACATGGTCTCCATATTGTGGAAAGAGTGTAGAGCAAGCTGGGGTTCTTTGCTGTCGGAAAGAGGAAAGGCTGTGAGGGTGATCTGATAGAGGGCTTTGGGTTTGATAGAGTCAGTGTAGAGATGTTTCCCCTTGTTGGAAAGACCAGAATTAGGAGTCATAAATGTAGGACAGTCACTAATGAATCCAATAGGGATTACCCAAAGAATGCTGTGAATTGTGCAACTTGCTCCCACAGGTTTGTTGAGACAAATACAGTAAGTTTAAGTTGCGATTTCATTCCTGAAATTGCTCCATGGGAATGTTGAAGCTGGTGCTCCTTTGGACATTTCTCACTGAGAAAAAACAAAATGTACAAGTGACTGCCCGTGACATCAAGGCAGCATTTGACCGAGTGCGGCATCAAGGAGCCCTCGCTAAACTGGAGTCATTGGGAATCGGAGGGAAAACTCTCCGCTGGTTGGAGTCATAACCGGCACAAAGGGAGATGGTTGTGGTGGTTGGAAATCAATTATCTCAGCTTCAGGACATCACTGCAGGGGTTCCTCAGGGTGTCCTAGGCCCAACCATCTTCAGCTGCTTCATAAATGACCGTCCTTCCATCATAAGGTCAGAAGTGGGGATGTTTGCAGATGACTTGACTGCACAATGTTCAGCACCATTCGTGACTCCTCAGATAATGAAGCAGTCCATGTCCAAATTCAGCAAGACCTGGACAATATCTAGGCTTGGGCTGACGAGTGGCAAGTTACATTCGCGCCACACAAGTGCCAGGCAATGACATGCCTCCTACAAGAGAGGATTTAACCACCTTGGCATTCAATGGCATCACTGAATCCCCCACAATCAACATCCTGGGGTTACCATTGATGAGAAACTGAACTGGACTAGCCGCATTAATACCGTGGCTACCAGGGCAGGTCAGAGGCTAGGAATCCTACAGTGAGTAACTCGACTCCTGACCCTCCCCAAAGCCTGTTCACCATCTACAAGGCACAAGTCAGGAGTGTAATAGAATGCTCTCCATTTGTCTGGATGAGTGCAGCTCCAACAACACTCGAAGCTCGACACCATCCAGGACAAAGCAGCTTGATTGCTCCCCTTCCACAAACATTCACCACCGATGAACAGTGGAAGCCGTGTGTACCATCTACAAGATGCACTGCAGGAACTCACCAAGGTTCCTTAGACAGTGCCTTCCAAACCCACAACCACTACCATCTAGAAGGACAAGTGCAGCAGATACCTGGGAACCCCACCACCTGGAGGTTCCCCTCCAAGTCACTCACCACCCCGACTCGGAAATATATCGGCCGTTCCTTCACTGTCGCTGGGTCAAAATTCTGGAACTCGCTAACACAACAGTGGATATACCTACAGCTCAGGGACTGCAGCGGTTCAAGAAGGCAGCTCACCACCACCTTCTGAATGGCAACTAGGGATGGGCAATAATTGCTGGCCTAACCAGCGATGCCCACATTCCATAAAAATGAATTTTTAGAAAAGGTTGAAATACTCTACCATACCTGTGCATTGCTAGCTGGAATAACTTGCAAAATAAAATAAATCACCAAGTATAAAATAAATCCTGTATACATGCAAATTAGATAACACTTGATAGCACTCCACTAGCCCTCTCCGTTCCAAAGATAAGGCAATGAACAGGCATCTCATGTAGTGACATATAGCTTAGATAAAGATAAATTGAAATTACTGCTCTGTAATAAAAAAGGGCTGTGAGACCAGAGATGATTAATGGAAGTGTTGGAAAAAAACAAATTTGGGTCAGGTACCAGAAGAAAGTTGACTTGGGCAATGAGCACACTTTTGGAAGTGTGGGTACCAGGGGAATGAGCTTCAATTGTAGTTAACCTAGATCGTCAAACTTCAAATGGCTTCCTATCTTATAGAATCATAGAATGATGCAGGACAGAAGGAGGCCATTCAGCCCATCCTACTTGTGCCAGCTTCTAGCGAGAGCGGTCCAGTTTGTCTTGCATTTGACCCGGCGGATTTTTCCTTTCCAAGCACTGATCCAATTCACTTTTGCCAGAATATTTCCACGGACAGTACAGTAGCACACGTGGCTAGCACTCTGGCTTCACAGCGCCAGGATCCCAGGTTCGATTCCCCGCTGGGCCAGTCTGTGCGGAGTCTGCACGTTCTCCCCGTGTTTGTGTGGGTTTCCTCTGGGTGGCCCGGTTTCCTCCTACAGTCCAAAGACATGCAGGTTAGGTGGTTTGATCATGATAAAAGGAGATTGAGGGGATATTTGCTTGAGGTGTACGAAATTACGACAGGTTGAGATAAGGTAGACAGTAGAAAAAATCTTTCCATGAGCTGAGCAACAAAGATGAGGGATGGGGCAGCACGGTGGCACAGTGGTTAGCGTTGTTGCCTATGGCGCTGAGGACCCGGGTTCGAATCCCGGCCCTGGGTCGCTGTCCGTGTGGAGTTTGCACATTCTCCCCGTGTCTGCGTGGGATTTCGCCCCTACAACCCAAAAGATGTGCAGGATAGGTGGATTGGCCACGCTAAATTGCCCCTTAATTGGAAAAAATAATTGGGCACGCTAAATTCATTTTTAAAAAAAACAAAGATGAGGGACACAGATTTAAAATTTTGGACAAGAGATGGTTGTGGGGCACGGTAGCACAGTGGTTAGCACAGTTGCTTCACATCTCCAGGGTCCCAGGTTCGATTCCCGGCTTGGGTCACTCTGTGCGGCGTCTGCACGTTCTCCCCGTGTCTGCGTGGGTTCCCTCCGGGTGCTCCGGTTTCCTCCCACAGTCCAAAGATGTGCCAGTTAGGTGGATTGGCCGGGCTAAATTGCCCTTGGTGTCCAAAAAGGTTAAGTGGGGGTTACTGGGATCGGGTGGAAGTGTGGGCTTGGGAAGGGTGCTCTTTCCAAGGGCCAGTGCAGACTCGATGGGCCGAATGGCCTCCTCCTGCACTGTAAATTCTGAGATTAATTCGATGAATTTCTTGCGCAGCGAGTAGTAATGGGGCGGAACACTTCACCGTGAGGATTCTGGATACAGCAATCAGTGATTTTAAAAGGAAATTGGATGGATACCAGAGAGAAATAAATTTGCAGGGCCACGAAGATGGAACGGGGATGGGCGATTAGGGCTGAATAAATTGTTCTACAGAGAAGCGGCACGGGCCCATTGGACCAAAGGGTTATCAAGGTGCCATGACTCTTCGGTGTTGTTTCAAACTGTCTCATGTTTGCTCTTTGCACTTTTTGTTTAAACGATAGGTGGAATGGGGCTAGGCATCTTTGATTCCTGTCTCATCACTGAGGAAATAGCTTACGGTTGTACCGGCATTCAGACTGCAATTGAGGCCAACTCACTAGGGGTAAGTTCGCATCATTTATTTACGGCTCATTGTCACAAGACTCTTGATTTTTATGATCTTTCAACTGACTGGAAATTTTGCAATTTGAACTGAGACCGAGAAAACAACTTCAAAAATGCAAGGCCACATTCCAAGTTGAAGGTGAGAAACAATCAATGTGCCCTGAGGGGAGTGTGAAGAGAGAGACGTTTCCTGGAATGTAGATACCTATTGAAACTTGTAGCTGTCATTGGAAATGCAAAGTACTGGATAGCGAAACAATGACTGCCATGGACAGATACACCCAAAACCACAACGCGTGAAGTACTGCAAGTGACAGGTGGTGTCGACGTCATCAGAGGAAACAGGCATGGACTGCTCTTTCTCTCCCTCTTTGGAATAAGGGGCCGACCAGTTCAAGTTGCCAACTCTACGTGAAATGTAACAGCGAACCAAGATCTCTCAATAATTGCGACATGTTCTACATCTGACCACACTCAGGAAGCCAGCTAACCCAAATCGGCTGCAGTGTTTAACGCCGCCTGGCAAGGAAACTCGAAGGAAAGCTCACCGTATATTCCAGAATTTTGATCCAGTCACGATGAAAGACGGTAACGTTGTTCCCCGTCAGGATGAGCATGAAGGGGGGGGGAACTTTCCTCCCGCCTCCGCCGTGATCTGCAGTGGCGGAGGGCAGGTGGCCAGTGGTGGGATTTTCTGATCCTGCCGTTGTCAACGGAGTTTCCCGTTGAATGCACAAACCCTGCAGCAGGGGGCGCTGTCAGCCGGATCGGAAGATTCTGCCAGTGTGAATGGCCCGAAATTCCTGCCCAAAATAAGAAATAGGAGCAGGAATAGACCACATGCCCCACCCAGCCTGTTCCATCATTGAGTCTGTTCGTGGCTGATTATGGGCCTCCACTCCACTTTCCCGCCCCGTCGCATAGCCTTTGATTCCCTGCGAGAACAATCTGTATCGCAGCCTTCAATATAATAATAATCTTTATTGTCACAAGTAGGCTTACATTAACACTGCAATGAAGGTACTGTCAAAAGCCCCTAGTTGCCACACTCCGGCACCTGATCAGGTACACGGAGGGAGAATTCAGAATGTCCAATTTAAAAAAAAAAAAAAAAAAATTTTTATTGAGATTTTCACAAAATATCAAAAACAGAAAATATCAACAAGATATTAACAACAAAAAAAAGAAAAACACAACCCCCAAAACCACCCCCCCGCCCCACCCCCGTAACTACAAAAAGAAGAAATAGATAACCCGGCATATTCAATAAACATATGTACACATTTCTCCCCTCCCCCAAAACAAACCCCACCCCCCTTCAAAATTCCCCTAGCGCTGGGCATGCCCAGAACATATGGGCATGGTTCGCTGGGCTCCCCGGGCACCTAGCACACCTGTCTTCGCTTCCGAAAAACCTGCTCATCCTCGTCCCGGTCATGTGGGCCCTATGCAGCACCTTGAACTGTATGAGGCTAAGCCTCGCACAGGAAGAGGAGGAATTCACTCTTTCCAGGGCATCCACCCACGTCTCCATTTCAATCTCCTCACCCAGCTCCTCTTCCCATTTACCTTTCAGCTCCTCCACCGAAGCCTCATCTACCTCCTGCATTACGTGGTACACGTCCAAAATCCTCCCTCCTCCAACCCACATCCCCGAGAGCACCCTGTCCCGTACCCCACGTGGGGGCAACAGAAGGAACCCTGCCACCTGCCGCCTGGCAAACGCCCTAACCTGCATGTACCTAAACATGTTCCCCGGGGGGAGCCCAAACTTCCCCTCTAACTCACCCAGGCTCGCTAACCTCCCATCCACAAACAGGTCCCTCAACCCTTCTATTACCTACCCTAATACCTACTCAGCATCTCATCACAGGGCAACCCTTTCATCTCCGGGACCAATCTAGTAGAACGTTGCTGCACCATCTCCAATGCAGGTCTACCTCCTTCCTTCAAATAGGTGGGGTGCGATGTGGATGGTGTAGGTCTCGGACTCTTGGAGGTGGTTGTGTTCCCCTGTGCTTGTTCTGCTGGGTCTGAGAGGCTGCAGGGAATATCTGACTGAATTGGACATCCGCACTTGCATTTGTTCCAGCCACAGGCACTGGATTATCATTGGGAGCAAGAACCTTATCTCTTCTTATGATCATTCTTTCCAAAATTTGGAACCCAGGAGCCATTGCTGCACCCCTCCAGCGGATTCACACCAGCCCAGACTGGCAACCTGACTTTGAAGCTTCTGTCAATAAATCCCACCTTTTACCAGCTGAGCTATTGGGGGATTAACAGCCCATTCAGTCCGTTGAACCCATGCTGACTCCTTTATAGATTTCTACAATGTTCCCAATCCTTCCTGTTTCTCCATGGCCCTGCGTTTTCTCCCTTTCTCAACTAGCTACTCAAATTTGTTTTTGAAGTTGCCGATGAATCTGCTTCCCCACCACCATTCTGTGACCGCTTATTCCAGATCATAACTCACCAGGTTTTTAAAAAAACATAAACAAATCCTCACCTCAGCCCACACTGTGCCCCCCCGTCTTTCGCTAATTATCTTGCCTCCCAAACCCACCACCTCTACAAAGGTGTCAGAGGCATATCGTCCCCAAGTCACTCGCCACTGTGACTTGGTAATATATCAGCCGTTCCTTCATTGTCGCTGTGTCAAAATCCTGGAACTCCCTCCCTAACAGCACAGTGGGTGTACCTACACCACAGTGGTTTGAGCAGGCAGCTCACCACCACCCATTGAAGAGATGGATGATAAATACTGAACTTGGCATATCCCATAAATGAAAAATAACCATCTCCTGTGGTAACAGGCGGTTAAGAATGAAATCCTTTGTGGTTCTTTCTCGAATAGTTTATTTCCCCCCCCCCCCCCCCCTCTCAAACCCTGAGTGACTTTAATTGGTCCAGGCACACTGCTGCCCTTAACTTCTTGCCTTTCTCGTTTCCAGCAAATGCCAGTCATCCTCGCAGGCAATGAGGAACAGCAGAAGAAGTACTTGGGGCGAATGACTGAGGCTCCGCTGATGTGTGTGAGTGTAACTAAAATGTAATGGTTGACAAGATCATTCCCGGCAAAGAATAAAAAGCACCGCAGCCATAGCTAATGGAGCTCTTCTCTCTGCTCAGGCGTATTGTGTAACAGAACCAGGTGCCGGTTCTGATGTGGCCGGGATCAAGACCAGAGCAGAGAAAAAGGGCAACGAATACATAATTAACGGCCAGAAGATGTGGATTACGAACGGGGGCAAGGCTAACTGGTATGTTTGCAATACTATTTGCGTTCTCCCTATTGTGACGTGTATCTCAGAAGCAGAGGCCATTCGGGCCATCGTGGCTGTGCTAGCTCTTTGAGAGACCTACCCGACTCCGCCCCTCCCACCACAACCTTGCAAACTGTTTCTTTCGCAAGCATTTAGTCAACTTCCTTTTTGAGAGTTATTTATGAATCTCCTTCCAGCGCCCTTTCCGTTGTGAGTCTGGCTGAAGCTGCCCAGTCACTCGGTGTATTCAGGACCGGGATCGATAGATTCATGGACACTCGAGGACCTGAGGATGGGGTGGAAGGTGAAGTTGAGATATGAGTTCAGCTGTGATCTTGCTGAATGGAGGAACGGGTTCAACGGACCCCTGCTCCTGTTTTTTCAATTCTTCTCCAGAGCCTGTTTGTCAACAGGAACCATAGAAAAGGCATAGCACAGAAGGAGGCCATTCGGCCAACCCTGTCTGTGCCAGCCCAAGGTCACACAGGTGCCCTTTCTAATCCCATGACTTTCTCCAAAACATTTCTTCATTAAATTATCACAATAATTGGGTAAACGTCTTGCTCCCCCCCCCCCCCCCCCCCCCCAACAAAGAATAATGCATTTGATGGGTAAATATGCAAATGACAAGGTTCCCACAGGTATAGGATTTCCAGTATAAACTGCACGGTATTTCTCGGTTTGCTCCCGTTTAAACCAGGGGCTGGTTTAGCTCACTCGGCTAAATCGCTGGCTTTTAAAGCAGACCAAGCAGGCCAGCAGCACGGTTCGATTCCCGTACCAGCCTCCCCGGACAGGCGCCGGAATGTGGCGACTAGGGGCTTTTCACAGTAACTTCATTAAAGCCTACTCGTGACAATAAGCGATTTTCATTTTCATTTCATTTCACTGTGGGAAAGCCGTCATCCATCCATTAACTTACAGGACAGTTGTCATTGAAGCTGTTTCCCACTTCCTATCCTTGACCACAGTGGAAAGTCTGGGATATAATTAAACCTGTCTCTATGGTTAGAAATACAGATATCTGATTGTCCACGGTGAGTGAGAGACGAGGCTGTTCGGAGAGAGACTGGAAAAATAAGCTTGTAAGCTTTCTATAAGACAGTTCCAAAAATGTCGTCTTTGACTCCCAGAATGATGGAAATATCAGCCTACTGCAGGCAGAGAAATTTCTACGTTTGTTCTCATTAAAATTCTCTGTCTCCAAGCAGAGACTCAAGGCAAAAAATGTGTCCTTTCTTGCTCTCTCCCTATCTATCTCACTCACTCTCACTTCCCTCATTTCTCTCACTGTTTTTCTTTATCTCGCTGTTACACTGCCTATCTCTTTTCCTTCCCCCACCCTGCTCTCTCTCCACCAGCCCATCTTGGTCTTTTGCCATCCCGTGTTCCCCCATTTTGTTCTCTTCCCTGCTCCCCCCTCAATCTTTCCCCCCCCACCCCCCAAAAACGGCTGCTATAATGTCAGAGGGACCGTGCCGGGGAAGTGCTGCACTAGTGGAGGTGCTGTCTTAACAGACGAGGGGCTAATTCGAGGGATCCCACAGCACTGGCTTTGAATAAGAGTAGTGGAGTCTGGCCCTCAATCCACATTAAAAAAAAACCACATTATCCATTCCTTCATTTCCTCCTTTCTATTTGAGAGAGCTGGCTGTCTACGCGTTGACTGCCACGTTTCCGACAATGGTGACTCCACCTCCAAAATTGCCTATTGACTGTAAAACGCTTTGTGGTAGCCTGAGTTTGAGAGAGGCACTATGTAAATGCGAGTTTTTGTTAATGAGATAAAGGTTCTAGGTCACCAACTCCCATCACGATTTTGATTTTCCACAGAGGGTAGTGGGTGCCTGGAACCTGCTGACGATAGTGACATTTAAGGGGCAACTTGACAAATACATGAATAGGATAGGGATAGAGGGATACGGACCCCGGAATTGCAGAAGATTTTAGTTTAGACGGGCAGCATGGTCGGCACAGGCTTGGAGGGCAGAAGGGCCTGTTCCTGTGCTGTACTTTCCTTCTTTGTTCTTTGGTTTGTTTCTGTCCATTCTGAAACTTGGAAACACCACCTTCGACTTTATATCATAGAACCATGAGCAGAGAAGGAGACCATTCGACCCGTTATGCCCATGCTGGCTCTGTGAAAGGGCTGTTCAATTTGTCTGAGATGTCACAGGGTACCGAGGAGGACTACCAGGGTGTTGACACTGAGAGGTTGAAAAAGTTAGGACTGTTCTCCTCTGAACAGGACAGGGAGGGCTAAGAGGTGATGCAGTTACGTGGGGTCGGTTTAGCTCAGTCGACTGGACAGCTGGTTTGTGATGCGGAGCGACACCAACAGCCAGGGTTCAATTCCCGCACCGGCTAAGGTTATTCGCGAGGGGCCTGCCCTCCTCAAACCTCACCCCTCCTCAAACCTCACCCCTCACCTGAGGTGTGGTGACCCTCGGGTTATCACCACCAGTCAGCGCTCAAAGGAGAGAGCAGCCGATGGACCTCTGGGACAGTGGCAACATTCACATCCTTGGTCTCATAGAATCATAGAATGTTACAGTGCAGAAGGAGGCCATTCGGCCCATCGAGTCTGCACCGGCTCTTCGAAAGAGCACCCTACCCAAGTCCACACTTCCACCCTATCCCCATAACCCAGTAGCCCCACCCAATACTAAGGGGCAATTTATCGTGGCCAATTCACCTAACCTGCACGTCTTTGGACTGTGGGAGGAAACCGGAGCACCCGGAGGAAACCCACGCAGACACGGGGAGAACGTGCAAACTCCACACACACTGACCCAAGCCGGGAATCGAACCTGGGACCCTGGAGCTGTGAAGCAATTGTGCTAACCACTATGCTACCGTGCTGCCCACGGTCATTCTAGGGATTCTGGTAAATCTCCTCTTAAGTCCGTTCCAAGCTCAGAATTGGACACGATCCCCAGTGGACCAACCAGTGATTTACAACGGTTTAAGTATGTGGGAAAATTTTCGAGAATGTTAATGTGGGGATTTGGGGAGCTTCTGGGTTAGGATCTCCGTCAGGTGGATGGTAGCTGATGGCACAGGGGTCCAGGGCCAAGTGAACAATCTCAGGCCGAGTTGTCAGTGCTGTTTCTCTTAGTAAGTGGCCCAAGAAAGCCAGTTTGGTGCTCGATATCCTGTATCATTTGGGAGACAAAGGTGGAAAAATCTCTCTCCGAATTGATGCAGATTAACGTTTAATTTCAGTTGCAAGTGGATAATTTTGCAAGCGGACAGTAACTTTTAAAGATTTGTTCCATTCAAAGGTTTTTCCTCCTGGCCCGCTCGAACCCAGATCCCAAAGCCTCTGCCGGCAAGTCCTTCACTGGCTTCATTGTAGATGCTGACTCTCCCGGAATCCACATTGGAAGAAAGGTGACGTTTATCTCGATGTACAAACTTCGTAACTATTTTTTTGTTGCATAACTTGGGCTGTTTCATTGGTGGGCATGTGTACACGTGGACCAAATCATAAGCCAGGATTGAATGGCATGTTCATCACTTTGAACATGCCCTTCCAGAACGCGCACACCCCACCGCCCTCCCACACGTGTAAATATTGACTGAGAAACATAGCCATAAACGGAGACAAGAGGGAATTCAAGTTTTTTTTTTAATAATGAGGTCTATGTTGTTGCGCTAGGAGATGAACATGGGCCAGAGATGCTCAGATACCAGAGGCATTGTCTTTGAAGATGTGCGAGTGCCCAAGGAGAACGTCCTCGTTGGAGAGGGGGCTGGCTTCAAAATTGCAATGGGAGCGTTCGATAAGACCAGACCACCGGTGAGTGAAGCTCACGACAGAATTACATTTTTAGGATCCTGCTATGGGAATTTGAGGGTATGTTTGACGCTTTGACAGAACCTATATGTGTCTATTGGGTTGAAATAATGTTGGAGCGAGTATCAGCCTCGCTGTGAAAGATACATCTCTGTACGCAATATGGAGATCCCCACGCCGTCTGCCCATTTAAAAAGCTGCAGAATATTTTCACTGATTTGCCCATCTACCCCTGGAGAGAACTCCCTGCTCTTCTTTGAAACTGGCTCGTGCGGCCTTTTATGTCTCCCTCTGATAGGAGGTGAGACCTCTGTTTAATGCTCATCCAAAAGATGGCACCTTTGACTGTGATTCCCATCAGTACCATCCTCACCCGACTGTGAATCCCTCCCTCAGTACTGCTCCCTGGTGCAATGCTCCCTCATTAATGTTCGCACTGCCAGGGTCCGTTCTCTCGGTAGGTTACTGGAGCACAACCCAAACCCATGATCCTTTGATTCAGTGATGAAAGTGCCGCACATTGAGCCAAATGTATTTAAGATGCATGCAGGCTCTCAAGTGCAATAAATGGCAGGATATTAATCATTCCCACAGTCCTTGTAATTAGGGGCTACTGAACTCTGTTCAATACTGAACTGTTACCTGAACTCTGCCTCCAATAAATATGTATGTAATTGCAGGTCGCTGCTGGAGCAGTTGGTTTAGGCCAGAGAGCGTTGGATGAAGCTACCAAATATGCTTTGGAAAGGAAAACCTTTGGAAAGGTACTTGCCGAGGTAAGGCTAAGAATTACAATAGTATCTCAAATTTCAAATATTCATCCTTGCATTCAAATCCTTGTCCTCCTCCATCTCGCTAACCTCCTCGGGCCCTACAACTCTCTTAGTGAGCAACCCCCAATTTGAATCCCTCCACCACGGTAGCACAGAAGCTAGCACGGTTGTCAGGGTCCCAGGTTCGATTCCCTGCTGGGTCACTGCCTGTGCGGAGTCTGCACTTCTTCCGGGTGCTCCGGTTTCCTCACATAGTTCAGGTTTGGTGGATTGGCCATTCTAAATTGCTCCTTAGTGTCCAAAAATGGTTAGTTGGGGTTACAGGGGTCGGGTGGAGGTGTGGGGGTAGGGTGAGGTGTTCTTTCCAAGGAGCAGTGCAGACTTGATGGACCAAATGGCCTCCTTCTGCACTGTAAATTCTATGTTCCATATTCACTATTGGCGGCCATTCAGCTGCCTTGTTTCCAAGCTCTGGAATTCCCTCCTTATGCTTCTCTCTGTCTCTTCCTCCCTCTCTTCCTTTATGACGCTTCTTGAAACCTACCTCTTTTACAGGTTTTCGTCACCTGTCCTAATATCTAGCTGTGGTTTGTTGTGTTATGCTTCTTCTTGTAGCATAAGCTGCTTCCTTGATGTATACTCTGACAAAGGAAGGTTCAGACTTGGAGATAGGTTTAACACATTTATGGAACAGTTAACAATTCTCCTACTTGAGTTTGACCCTCCTGCTAATCTTGCTATGGTAACTCAATCTAACTAACCAGTCTGCTCTAAGCCATGCGGTGGGTGTGATGCTTCTGATCTGCACCTGTCCTACTGTGTCGCCTGTGGAAAGAGAAAGAGCATGTGTGCCCTGTCCTTTTATATGGGTTGCCCCCTTGTGGTAGTGTCACCTCTGGGTGTCTTGACTGCCCATTGGTCGTGTCCTATTCTATGTGTTCATTAGCTGTATGTCTGCATGTCATGATGTCTCTGGTGCTCCCTCTAGTGTTTACTTAGTTGTAGTGTATTTACATTAACCCCTTGTGTATTTACAGTGATGCGTATCACCACATAGTTCAGTCATATTTTGTTTGTCGATGAATCTCCTTGGCACATTATACTCTTTCAAAGACAAAGTATAAACGTTGCTGGAATTAAATACTTGCCATCCTAGAAATTCTTACCTGGCCCTTCTGCATTCAGACTTCCCGACGCACAGTCTTGGAGGCTGAGATAGATAGAATTTACAGTGCAGAAGGAGGCCCTTTGGCCCATCGTGTCTGCACCGGCTCTTGGAAAGAGCACCCTACCCAAGCCCACACCTCCACCCTATCCCCATAACCCAGTAACCCCACCCAACACCAGGGGCGATTTTGAACACTAAGGACAATTTAACATGGCCAATCCACCTAACCAAAGGGTTGTGAATCTATGGAATTCCTTGCCCAGTGAAGCAGTTGAGGCTCCTTCATTAAATGTTTTTAAGGTAAAGATAGATAATTTTTTGAAGAATAAAGGGATTAAGGGTTATGGTGTTCGGGCCGGAAAGTGGAGCTGAGTTCACAAAAGATCAGCCATGATCTCATTGAATGGCGGAGCAGACTCGAGGGGCCAGATGGCCTACTCCTGCTCCTAGTTCTTATGTTCTAACCTGCACAGCTTTGGACTGTGGGAGGAAACCGGAGCACCCGGAGGAAACCCACGCAGACACGGGGGGGGAACGTGCAGACTCCGCACAGACAGTGACCCAAGCCGGGAATCGAACCTGGGACCCTGGAGCTGTGAAGCAATTGTGCTATCCACAATGCTACCGTGCTGCCCACAACTCCAGCTGCTGAGCGCGGAGACTTTTCCCTGACTATAAGCTTAATAATGAGCCCAAACCCCTGACCTACCACCTGGAAGGAAGGACGAGGGCAGTGGGAACATGGGAACAACGACAACTGCGAAACCCCATCCAGGCCACACACCATCCTTGGAAATATACCACCGTTCCTGCGCTGTCGCTGAACCGAAGACCTGGGATTACGTCCCGATCAGAGTTTGGACTATTTTGTTTCGGGCAACCTTGATGCAGTATTTATATTACTAGACTAGCAACAGAAGTCATGGAGTTTAAATTCCAGTGTGGTGAATTGCTCAACTGAATTTTGAGGTTTGGAACCTAGAAAGTTTAAAAGCTGTCAAACCTGCACACAATGCCTTCCTTCCCAGATCGCAACCACCATTCCTCTGACTCTGGCCTCCTGTGAACACTCGCACATCACCCCTCCCATAGGCTTTTGCATAACCACCTCATCCAGAACGGTGTATTGCTCTCCTGAAACTGCTCTGCTTCACTCTGCACATTACCCCCCCCCCCCCCCCCCCAACCATTGATTGGATATTCCCTTGTGCCTCCCATATAGTGGTAACAAACTGTGGTTGTAGGGTTTGGAGGCGCATGTGTGTAATATATGTTCCTGCAAATAAAGGCTTCAAAGTGTAGAAAGATTAAGCTCTTGTTCTCACCTAATGTGCCTGAAATAGAGCACGTGTAAGGTATCCTGAGAGATTTGATGCATTAAAGTAACAAATCGTTGATACAGTAGAAGCAAGCTTGGACCAATAACACCATGAGTGTCTGAAAAGGAAACAGTAGCAGGGCTTAGGGATGAAGAGCAGAAGAGTTGGACTAATTGGATAGCACTGTTGCTTCACAGCTCCAGGGTCCCAGGTTCGATTCCCCGCTGGGTCACTGTCTCTGCGGAGTCTGCACGTTCTCCCTGTGTCTGCGTGGGTTTCCTCCGGGTGCTCCGGTTTCCTCCCACAGTCCAAAGACTTGCAGGTTAGGTGGATTGGCTATGCTAAATTGCCCCTTAGTGTCCAAAAAAGGTTGGGTGGGGTTACGGGGATAGGGTGGAGGTATGGGCTTAGTAGGTGCTCTTTCCCAGGGCCAGTGCAGACTCGATGGGCCGAATGGCCTCCTGCACTGTAAATTCTATGGTTCTTTCATAAAGCTGGCACAGGTGTATTAGGCTGAATGGCCTCCTTCTCGGCTGTGATTCAGTTTCTGAAAACTTAGCTGCTTGGCTCATTTTCCTTCAGGGAAGGGATTCTGCTGTCCCTGCCCAGCCTGGACTCCAGCTCTCTCTACATGGGTGGCTCTCAGAGGGGTCATTCAGTAGGTGACGGACAGGAGACGGCTCCAGTACATCGTTTTGAGTGACCTTTTTGCACCTTCCCCATGTTTTGAAGAGCAAATATTTAAATCAAACACTAGTTGTAACATCCACAAACGCCAACTTGGCGAGACGGCCCAGTGTGTGCCTGGGGTCACTGGAGCAGGGAATCCAGGGGTGAGGAATTTCTGTTAGTGGAGAGACTATGGTTGCTCTCTGAGTACAGCAGGAGTTTAATGGAAGTGTCCAATATCCTGAAGGATTTTGGTAGAGTAAACGAGGAGAAACTGTTGCGAATGGTCGCGGGACCAGTAGCCAGAGAAGACCGATTCCGGGTGGTTATCAATCAAACCAAAGGGAGGGTTGAAGTCAGTGCAAGGGTTAAGATCTAGAATGAGGTGTGTGAAAAGGTGGTAGAAACAGATTCAATAGGAACATGGGCGGCACAGTGGGTAGCACCGTTGCTTCAGCACGGTAGCATTGTGGATAGCACAATCGCTTCATAGCTCCAGGGTCCCAAGTTCGATTTCGACTTGGGTCATTGTCTGTGTGGAGTCTGCACATCCTCCCCGTGTGTGCATGGGTTTCCTCCGGGTGCTCTGGTTTCCTCCCACAGTCCAAAGATGTGCAGGTTAGGTGGATTGGCCATGATAAAATTGCCCTTAGTGTCCAAAATTGTCCTTGGTGTTGGGTGGGGTTACTGAGTTATGGGGATAGGGTGGAGGTGTTGACCTTGGGTAGGGTGCTCTTTCCAAGAGCCGGTGCAGGCTCGATGGGCCGAATGGCCTCCTGCACTGTAAATTCTCTATATATATATATATATATATATATATATCTCCGGTTTCCTCCCACAAGTCCCAAAAGACGTGCTTGTTAGGTAATTTGGACATTCTGAATTCTCCCTCTGTGTACCCGAACAGGCGCCGTAATGTGGCGACGAGGGGATTTTCACAGTAACTTCATTGCAGTGTTAATTGAAGCTGACTTGTGGCACCAATTAAGGTTATTATTAGAAAGGGGAAACGTTGGTCTTGGCGTGTAACTAATTGGATGATTCGTCCCCAGAGAATGGCCTCCCCATCGTGTAAGATTGAGATTCCACAAGTGTGGGGTGGGAGTGAGGTTGGGCAATCGCAACTGTCCCACCTCCTGCCTCGGCTGTGTCTTGTTTTTCTGTAAGAAGTCTTACAACACCAGGTTAAAGTCCAACAGATTTGTTTCAAACACTAGCTTTCTGAGCGCAGCTCCTTCCTCAGATGACCTGGTGGTGTGAGACTTCTTACTGTGCTCACCCCAGTCCAACGTCGGCATCTCCACATCTTGTTTTTCTGTGTTTAGAAGGATGAGGGGGAATCTTATAGAAATATATAAAATTATGAAGGGAATAGATAGGATAGATGCGGGCAGGTTGTTTCCACTGGCAGATGAAAGCAGAACTAGGGGACATAGCCTCAAAATGAGGGGAAGTAGATTTTGGACTGAGTTTAGGAGGAACTTCTTCACCCAAAGGGTTGTGAATATGGAATTCCTTGCCCAGTGAAGCAGTTGAGGCTCCTTCATTAAATGTTTTTAAGGTAAAGATAGGTTTTTGAAGAATAAAGGGATTAAGGGTAATGGTGTTCGGGCCGGAAAGTGGAGCTGAGTCCACAAAAGATCAGCCATGATCTCATTGAATGGCGAAGCAGGCTCGAGGGGCCAGATGGCCGACTCCTGCTCCTAGTTCTTATGTTCTTATGTTTGTGTGTGTGTAGCATCAGGCGGTCTCCTTCCTGCTGGCGGAAATGGCTCTGAAGGTGGAATTAGCTCGGCTCGGTTACCAGAGAGCGGCCTGGGAAGTGGATCAGGGCCGGAGGAACACTTACTACGCCTCCATAGCAAAGGCCTTTGCAGGCGATATTGCCAATCAGGTCGCAAGTGACGCCGTCCAGATCTTCGGAGGCAACGGGTTCAACAGTGAATATCCTGTGGAGAAACTGATGAGAGATGCTAAAATCTACCAGGTAGGTCAGACAATGTCCAACCTTTCCAGTGAGGTTTTGGTGTAATTTCAGCCAAAGTGAACTAGCGTTTCTGTCACGGCTTTCACAACCTCCGGATGCTTTGAAGCATTTTACTGATGTGAAATGTTTCCTTTACATGTTCACTGTTGGTGATGTAGAAACAGGACAGCCCGATGTGTGCACATAGGCTCTCGAACAGCAATGAGACGATGGCCAGACAATCCTGTTTTCAACATGACCTTGGTTGAGGGATGAATATTGGTCACTGAAGGGTCATCGGCCTGAAATGTCATCTATTCCTCTCAAACAGAAGCTGCCACACCTGCTGAATGCTTTCCACCTTTTCTGTTCTTGATTCAGATTTCCAACATCGGCAGTATTTTTTGTTACTACCTGCTGTTTGCCCAGCAAGTTGCATTTTACAACAGTCGGCTGCTTGGGTCACTGTCTGTGCGGATTGTCATGTGCGAGTACCTTTACGAAATGGGTGTTTATCAAATAGCTGTAGTGGGTGTACCTTTAAGAAATGGGTGTTTGTCAGATAGCTGCAGTAATGTCAGTGTGTGGGTGGACTGGGCTGTCCTTCACTTTCGTTTTTGAGCAGGCAGCTACAAGTTTTTAGTTTCGTTTTGAGAGCTGGCTAGCTGCAGGCAAAGCAAGCAGCTGTATAAGGAACTCTCTGCAATCTAAAGACTATCTCCAGATCATTTGGATGATTTCAAGGTGATGACTGCTCTCAGTAGAGAATTTAAACCTGATCTCTGTTTAAAAAGGGTCATTTGTTACTTATAAAATATTGTATCAGTGGGGATGATTGGTATTGATAGTTGTTAAGATGTTTACTGTGGGTTTAGAAAGTGTTAACAGGTTTCATAAATAAACATTGTTTTAATTTAAAAGTACTTTAACACTCTGTTGCATCACACCTGTAAAATAGGCCCGTGTGCTCCCTATAACTACAATCTATTAAAAGTTGTGGGTCAGGTGAATCCGATGATGCACTTTGGGGTTCTCTAAACCCTGGCCAGTAGCAGGAGTCTACACGTTCTCCCCGTGTCTGCGTGGGTTTCCTCCGGCTGCTCCGGTTTCCTCCCACAAGTTCCGAAAGACGGCTTGTTAGGTGAATTGGACATTCTGAATTCTCCCTCTGTACCCAAACAGGCGCCGGAATGTGGCAACTAGGGGATTTTCACAGTAACTTCATTGCAGTGTTAATGTAAGCCTACTTCTGAGCGATAAAGATGATTAGATTATTATTATTTAGCTTCTCTTGTTAGCCATGGTTGGGCCACTGGTCCCCGCGGGGCTTTTACTACTTAAAGGGAATGTATATTAGTTGAAAATTATTAATTTATTCTTCAATAGTTTCTATTGCTTATGTACCATCACATCTCTTAATGTGATTTCCCAGTCTACCTAGGTTAACTTGCCCCCTTGTACATACTTAGGGCTGGTTTAGCTCAGTGGGCTAGATAGCTGGTTTGTAATGCAGAACAAGGCCAGCAGCGTGGGTTCAATTCAGCTTACTAGGGGCTTTTCACAGTAACTTCATACTTTTGACAATAAACGGGCTGGTTTAGCACACTGGGCTAAATAGCTGGCTTTTAAAGCAGACCAAGGCAGGCCAGCAGCACGGTTCAATTCCCGTACCAGCCTCCCCGAACAGGTGCCGGAATGTGGCGACTAGGGGCTTTTCACAGTAACTTCATGTGAAGCCTACTTGTTACAATAAGCGATTTTCATTTCATTTCATAAAAGGTTATTATTATTATTATTATTATTAGTAGTAGTTGCTCAGATTTAAAACTCTAATTTTGGACTTGGCTACATCACCTCCAATTCAGTATGTTTTTTTCGGCCAGTCAGCCTTCTCCAGAAAGCCCAATTCTCCAGAAAGCCCAATTCTCCAGAAAGCCCAATTCTCCAGAAAGCCCAATTCTCCAGAAAGCCCAATTCTCCAGAAAGCCCAATTCTCCAGAAAGCCCAATTCTCCAGAAAGCTATCCTGAATACATTCCATAAACCTGCCCACCTCGTTATTACTGCAAAGTTGATTGAAGAGGAATCTCCAAGTGCTGTATTATTCTATTACATCTGCCTCTTAATTTCCTGGTTTATACTCTGCCCTACTGCTGCTCGGGAGCTTAGAAACACTTCCCAACTGTGCTTCTTATACCTTAGATAGAAGTAGCTTCGCTCAAAATCAAGCAGAGTGGATTTGGGTGGAGCTAAAATTATTTTTCTTTGTGTCTTTATCTCATTCTCTGTTATCAGCATTACCGTGCTTCCCTCTCCATTTTTGCCCATCACATATCAAAGTTAATAGTCCGTAACACTGCAACAAGCACGCCACACACCCTTTGCAACGTCTGGCTGTAGCTGCAGAGAAAAATATTTTTCCCTCTGTCAATCCTGCTGCCTAACACTAAAACATTGCTTTTCAATTCCCAAACTCGAGTGGCCTCCTGGCCCACCGTCCAGACTTTGCTCTCAGCCTTGCAGGCAGCCAGAACATTGTACCTCTCGGATAAGGGCAAAGGCTGATGCTTCTGGCTTGCTGCACCGCTGGTTCCTCCAGCCGCCTGACTCAGATTCACAGCCTCCCTCTGCTCCACATCACTAACCAGACCTGTCCCGCTACTCAAACCCGAGGGATGTGACTACCTCCTGGATCAGTGTTCAGGTCACACTCCCCTCCCCGATACCCAATGATGCCTGCATTTCAGACCCCAGTTCAACAACTCTGAGCTGAACTTCCTGAAAGTTCCTGAGGAAGGAGCAGTGCTCCGAAAGCTAGTGATTCGAAACAACCCTGTTGGAATTTAACCAGGTGTTATAAAACTACTTACTGTTCCTGAAGGTAGTCACTGACCACAGGTGTGGTTGCCTGGGATCACAATGCTATCCACAAACACCCACATGCTGCAATTTCGCACATCATCTGTCCTGATATATCTGTGTAACCTTGTTTTATTTGTCATTCAATTAATAATTAGGGTTTTAAAAACTGCAGCATCACTTCCACTCTGTTTATATGTCCCTTTCATTTCATTTATATTTAACTTATTACTTGTACAGGTCTGATTTTTAACTTAATAAAAAGCATACAATGTGGCGAGGATTAGTGGGAAGCCTTTAAAAGCGAGGAGAGGACAACTAAAAAAGGGGGAGAAGATCAAATAAGAGTGTCAGCTAGCTTGTAATATAAAAGAAGGTTGCAGAGTTTTTTTTCAATATTTAAAAGGTAAGAGACGGAAGAATGAGTGGTAAAGCGAAAAGTGTGGAGGATACTGGAAGTCTGCAGAGGGATTTGGATAGGTTAAGTGAATGGGCTCGGGTCTGGCAGATGGAATACAATGTTGACAAATGTGAGGTTATCCATTTTGGTAGGAATAACAGCAAACGGGATTATTAAACGATAAAATATTAAAGCATGCCGCTGTGCAGAGAGACCTGGGTGTGCTAGTGCATGAGTCACAAAGTTGGTTTACAGGTGCAACAGGTGATTAAGAAGGCAAATGGAATTTTGTCCTTCATTGCTAGAGGGATGGAGTTTAAGACTAGGGAGGTTATGCTGCAATTGTATAAGGTGTTAGTGAGGCCACACCTGGAGTATTGTGTACAGTTTTGGTCTCCTTACTTGAGAAAGGACGTACTAGCACTGGAGGGTGTGCAGAGGAGATTGACTAGGTTAATCCCAGAGCTGAAGGGGTTGGATTACAAGGAGAGGTTGAGTAGACTGGGACTGTACTCGTTGGAATTTAGAAGGATGAGCGGGGACCTTATAGAAACATTTAAAATTATGAAGGGAATAGATAGGATAGATGCGGGAAGGCTGTTTCCACTGGTGGGTGAAAGCAGAACTAGGGGGCATAGCCTCAAAATAAGGGGAAGTAGATTTAGGACTGAGTTTAGGAGGAACGTCTTCACCCAAAGGGTTGTGAATCTATGGAATTCCTTGCCCAGTGAAGCAGTTGAGGCTCCTTCATTGAATGTTTTTAAGATAAAGATAGTTTTTTGAAGAATAAAGGGATTAAGGGTTATGGTGTTCGGGCCGGAAAGTGGAGCTGAGTCCACAAAAGATCAGCCATGATCTCATTGAATGGCGGAGCAGGCTCGAGGGGCCAGATGGCCGACTCCTGCTCCTTGTTCTTATGAATGGACATTAGACCACTGGAAAATGAGGCTGGAGAAGTAGCATTAGGAAACAAAGAAACGGCAAAGGAACTGAATAGGTACTTTTCATCAGTCCTCACGGCGGAATACGCCAGTGCATTATCAGAACTTTTTGAGAGTCAGGGGGCAGAAGTGAGTGCAGTGGCCATCACTCAGGAGAAGGTGCCAGGGAAGCTGAAAGATCTGAAGTTGGATAAGTCACCTGAACTGGATGGACTACACCCTAGGGTCCTAAAAGAGATAGCTGAGGAGATTGTGGAGGCATTGGTGGTGATCTCCTGGGAAACACTGGAGGCAGGGAGGATCCCAAAGGATTGGGAAATGAGGAATGTAACACCGCTGTTTAAGAATGGAGGGAGGCAAAGTTAGACAAAGGAGAGCCAGTGAACGTGATTTCTTTGGATTTCCAGAAGGCCTTTGACAAGGTGCTACACAGGACACCTGGTGTTAAGGGCAAGGTGCTGGCATGGATAGAGGATTGGCTGACTGGCAGAAGGCAGAGAGTGGGAATAAAGGGGTCTTTTTCAGGATGGCAGCTGGTGAGTAGTGGTGTGCCTCAGGGGTCGGTGCTGGGACCACAACTTTTCACAATATACGTTAATCTGGAAGAAGGAGCAGAAGGCATTATTGCTTAAGTTTACAGATGATACAAAGATATGTAGCAGAACAGGTAGTATTGAGCATGCCGGGAAGGCTAGGGAAGGACCTGGACGGGCTAGAAGAGTGAGCAAAGAAATGACAGATGGAACACAGTGTGGAAAAGTGTGAGGTTATGCACTTGGGTAGGATGAATGGAGGTATAGACTATTTTCTAAATGGGAAAAGGCTTCAAGAGGGCGAGAATACAAGAACAGGGATGTACTGCTGAGGCTGCATAAGGCTCTGTTCAGACCCCATTTGGAGTATTGTGAGCAGTTTTGGGCCCAGTATCTAAGGAACAATGTGCTGGCCTTGGAAAGGGTCCAGAGGAGGTTCACAAGAATGATTCCTGGAATGAAGAACTTGTCGTATGAGGAACAGTTGAGGACTCTGGGTCTGTACTCGTTGGAGTTTAGAAGGATGAGGGGGGATCTTACTGAAACTTGCAGGATACTGCGAGGCCTGGATAGAGTGGACGTAGAGAGGATGTTTCCACTTGTAGGAAAAACTAGAAGCAGCTGATACAACCTCTGACCAAAGGGACAATCCTTCTAAACACAGATGAGGAGGAATTTCTTCAGCCAGAGGGTGGTGAATCTATAGAACTCTTTGCCGCAGAAGGCTGTGGAGGCCAAATCACTGAGTGTCTTTAGAACAAAGATATATAGGTTCCTGATTAATAAGGGGATCAGGGGTTATGGGGAGAAGGCAGGAGAATGGGGATGAGAAAAATATCCATGGCGGAGAATACTCCGTGGGATGAATGGCCTAAATTTGGAGCTCTTAAACTTTAATACCTTCTATTAAAGTTCATTTTAATTTTATTTTCCGAGTCCTGATTAATTAATTAAACAAAAAACGTAATTATCTAATTAATTCTGAACTTCAATTGTTGCAAAATAAATGAATCACAAACTTGGGAGGTTTCCTCCGGCTCCACCAGTCTGTTGGAGGGAGAGACGTTCCTCTCTGTACAGATTTATGGCCAATCCTCAAGGCTCCTCTTTATAGCGACTCCACTCTCCCCATAACGGAATCTCCTCATCCCGGGTCCCATTCTAGTAACTAGCCTCTGCTCCCTTCCCAAGTCCTTCATATCCTCCCTATAGTGCGATGGAGGACACCAGTCCACTGGTTGAGGGATAGATATTGACCATGAAATCAGGGAGCTGTACGTTTAATGCCTCGTCCATGGCAGCACCTGATGTAAGATTTGCTTTCAAATTATGATCATTTGACGAGTACGCGTCACCTTTTCAAAGGTGAATAAGCTGTGTTTTTTTTTAAAGTATATCTGCTGAGACCCAACCTGTCTTGCAGTCCGATTTTGTCTGATTTACTTAACTGTTCCATAAAGCAAGTCCATCTATGATTGTTTGTTGCCCCTCTCCATTGTTCCGATGCTTACAGTTAATCATTTATTATTTTGGTCACGATTGTTTGTGTTACATTGTGTGAATAAATCAATTCCTGGTCATTTAAAAAAAAAAATGTGAATTATGTTTTTACAGATCTACGAAGGCACTGCTCAGATCCAGAGACTGATTATTGCACGGGAGCATATCGAGAAGTACAAGCAGTGAAGGAGCCGCATGTTCAAGAGTCCAGCGCTAATTTTGTAATCTAATTACGTATCATTCAATGGTTGACAATGCAATTCCAATGCAATTTGCCACTCCACACAGCCCTCCTTCTCTTTCTATGCAACGGGGAAATGGGGTCAAAGTATTAAAACCCATTGCCACCCAATTGAAGTTTACTTTTCCCGAGACAAAGCCTTTTTTAATATCGACTAACGTTTTCTCCCAACAGTCTGAAGATGTGCAGCTTTGGTGGATAGGCCCTGCTAAATTGCCCCTTTGAGTCCAAAAGGTTAGGTGGGGTTGCTGCGTTACAGGGGTAGGGTGGAGGTTTGGGTAGGGTGCTCTTTCAGGGGCCGGTGTACACTCGATGGGCTGAATGGCTTCCTTCTGCACTGTAAATTCTATGATCCTATGTCTGGACAATATCAAGATGAGGCACTCAGTTTTTTTCTTGGAACCAGGTGAAGGTTGGGGTGAACCTGTCGAGATGAACAAATAAGTTCCAATAATACCTCTTCATTAAAATGTGTGGTTGCACTTTAAGTTGTTTCGCTTTTCTTTAAAACAGTCATCCTCCGCAGCCTGGTACCCTGCTCACTGGGAAGTGTCTCAGCAACCTACCGCTACTCTTCACATGCAGGATTTAGCTTTATATCAAATTACACAGATACACAGCACAGAACCTGACCGTTCGGCCCAGCTAACCTATACTGGTGTTCATGTTCCACATCAGCCACCACCCACCCCTCTTCGTCTCACCCAATCAGCAAACAAGAACATAAGAGATGAAAGCAGGAGTTGGCTATTCAGCCCCTCTAGCCTGCTCCGCCATTCAGTCAGGTCATAGCTCATCGTCCACATCAGCACCATTTTCCAACACCGTCCCCGTATCCCTTGATGTTTTTAATAGGTAGAAACTGATCAATCTCAATCTTGAACATGCTCAGTGACTAAGCCCCAACAGCCCCCTGGCGTAGAGAATTCTAAAGATTCGCCACCCTCCGAGTGAAGATATTCCTCCTCCTCATTCCAGTCCTAAATGGCCTGCTCCTTATTCTGAGGCTGTCTCTCCTGGTTTAGCACACTGGGCTAAATCGCTGGCTTTGAAAGCAGACCAAGGCAGGCCAGCAGCACGGTTCAATTCCTGTACCGGCCTCCCCGAACAGGTGCTGGAATGTGGCGACTAGGGGCTTTTCACTAACTTCATTTGAAGCCTATTTGTGACAATAAGCGATTTTCATTTCATTTCCTGGTCCTAGACTCACCAGGCCAGGGAAACGTCCTCCCTGTATCCACCCTATCGAGCCTTGGAGAATTTTGTATATTTGAATGCAATCACCTCTCTTTCTTCTGAACTCTATAGAATAAAGGCCTAGTCAATTTAATCATTCCTCATAGGACAATCCCTCCATCCTAGGAATTCGATTGGTGGACCTCCATTGTACTCCTTCTTTCCTTAGGTAAGAAGATTAAAACTGCACGCAATATTCCAGGTGGTCTGAGCAAGGCTCTATATAATTGCAGGAAGACACCTTTACTCCGATACATAGATACATACATAGAAGATAGGAGCGGGAGGCCTTTTGGCCCTTCGAGCCTGCTCCCCCATTCATCACGATTATGGCTGATCATCCAACTCAATAGCCGAATCCTGCTTTCTCCCCATAGTCTTTGATCCCATTCTCCCCAAGTGCTAACCCAGCCGCCTCTTGAATATATTCAAAGTTTTAGCATCAACTACTTCCTGTGGTAATGAAATCCACAGGCTCACCACTCTTTGTGTGAAGAAGTGTCTCCTTATCTCTGTCTGAAATGGTTTACTCTGAATCCTGGTTTTGGACACACTCATCATTGGTAACATCGACCCTGTCTAGTCCTGTTAGAATTTTATAAGTCTCTATGAGATCCCCCCGATTCTTCTGAACTCCAGCGAGAACAATCCCGACCGAATCAATCTCTCCTCGTATGACAGTCCCGCCATCCCTGGAATCAGTCTGGTAAACCTTTGCAGCACTCCCTCGAGAGCAAGAACATCCTTCCTCAGAGAAGGTGACCAATACTCCAGGGTGTGGCCTCACCAAGGCCCTGTACAATTGCAGCAACACATCCTTGCTTCTATACTCGAAACCTCTTGCAATGAAGGCCAACATACCATTAGCCTCTTTTACTGCCTGCTGCACCTGCATGCTTACCTTCAGCGAATGGTGCACAAGGACACCCAGGTCCCGCTGCACACTCCCCTCTCCCAAATTACAATCATTCAGGTAGTAATCTGCCTTCTTGTTTTTGCTTCCAAAGTGAATAACCTCACACTTATCCAAATTATACTGCATCTGCCATTGGGTTGCCCACTCGCCCAACCTGTCCAGAGCTTGCTGTAGGATCCCTGCATCCTCGTCACAATTCACCCTCCCACCTAATTTGGTATCATCTACAAACTTTGAGATGTTACATTTTGTTGCCTCATCCAAATCATTAATATATATTGTGAATAGCTGGGGTCCCAGCACCGCTCCCTGTGGTACCCCACTGGTTACTGCCTGCCAATTTGAAAAGGACCCATTAATTCCTACTCTATTTCCTCGCTGCCAACCAATTTTCTATCCACTCAATACATTTCCCCCAATCCCATGTGCTTTAATTTTGCACAATAATCTCTTGTGCAGGACTTTGTCAAATGCCTTGTGAAAGTCCAAATATACCACATCGACAGGCTCCCCTTTATCGACTGTACTGGTTACCTCTTCAAAGAATTCCAACAGATTTGTCGAGCATGATTTTCCCTTCACAAATCCATGCTGACTCTGACTGATCCTGCCACTGCTTTCGAAATGTTCTGCTATAAAGTCCTTGATAATGGATTCAAGCATTTTCCCCACTACCCATGTTGGGCTTACTGGTCTATAATTCCCTGCTTTCCTCTCTACCTCCCTTTTTGAATATCGGAGTGACGTAAGCTACCCTCCAATCTGTGGGGACTGTTTCAGGGTCTATAGAATCCTGAAAGATGACCACCAATGCATCCACTATTTCCAGAGCCACCTCCTTCAGCACTCTGGGATGCTGATTCTCAGGCCCTGGGGATTTATCCGCCTTCAATCCCATCAGTTTTCCCAGCACCATTTCTCTACTAATGTTGATCTCCCTCAGTTCTTCCCTCTCACTAAACCTTTCATTCTCCAGCATTTCTGGGATCTGATTTGTGTCATTTGTGAAGACAGAACCAAAGTATGTATTTAATTTCTCAGCTGTTTCTTTGTCCCTTATTATGCATTCCCCTATTTCTGTCTGTAGGGGGCCTACATTTCTCTTTACCAATCTCTTTCTCTTCACATATCTACAGAAACTCTTAGTATATCAGTCTTTATGTTCCCTGCAAGCTTCCTTTTGTACTGTACTTTCCCCTTCTTAATCAATCCCTTCGTCCTTTGCGGAATTCTAAACTGCTCCCAATCCTCAGACCTATTATTTCTCTCACAACCTCTTGCAATAAATGCCATTCCTGATTGCTTGCTGTACCTGCATGTTAGTTTCAATAACTTCTAAACAAGGGCACCCAAGTCAAGTCCCGATGAAGTTCAACACCTCCAATCTCTCCCCATTTAAGAAATACTCTACATTTTTGTTTTTCCGACCGAAGTGGAAAACCTCACATTTCTCCACGTTCTATTCCATCTGACAAATGTTTTGCTGACTTGTTTAGCCTCTTCAAATCCCCATGAAGGGTCTTTGCATCCTCCTCACAGCTCACACCTCCACTTAGTTTTGTGTCATCTGCAAACTTGGAAATATTACATTTAATCCCCACATCCAAATCAGTGATGTAGGTTGTAAATTACTGATGCCCCAAGTACCGATCCTAGATATACCACACTAGTCCCCGCCTGCCAATTTGAAAAGTGACCCGTTTATTCCTTCCCCAGTTTGTCCTTTAGCCAGTTCTCCATTTGTGCCAGTATATTACCCCCAATCCACGTGCTCTAATTTTGTTTACCAACCTCTTGTATGGCACCTTGTCAAAGATTTCTGAAAATCTAAATATACCAGATCCATGAGTTCTCCCTCATCTATTCTGCTAGTTAACTCCTCCAAAGAAACCTCCCCCCCCCCCCCCCCCCCAAAACAGGTTTCTTAAACATGATTTCAGCTTCATAAATCGATGTTGTCTCTGCATAATCCTACTGTTATTTTCCAAGTGTCCTGTATTCATACCCTTTATTCTAGATTCCAGCATTTTCCCTACTGATATCGGGTAGTTCCCCTGTTTTCTCTCTCCTTTCTTAAATGGTGAGGTCACACTCGCCACCTTCCAATCTTCAGGAACCATTTGAGAGTTTGTAGAACGTTGAATGAGCCCACCCTCGCATCCACCTTCTTCGCAGCCCCCGCTGTGATGTCGATCATCAGGCTCAGGCGGATTTGTCTACTTTTAGCCCATCAATTTCTCTCGTAACTTTACTCATATCTTGCAGTTCCTAGTGTACACCAGCCCCTTGATTCTCCAATATTTCTGGGAAGTTTTTAGTATTTTCCTCCATGATGACTGACTCCGCGGGCTGGTTCAATGGTAGGTGGGTAGGTCGCGGTGAGAATTTGACAGGAGGCCCAGGAATGAGTTCTATGCTGGCACAGGTTTCCGGTGGGATTTTCTGCTGGTGCCCACTGTTGCATGTCGGGAATCCCGCTGGTGTGAAACTGATTTGCATCCCGCGAATGGGATACAGATGGAAGGTCTGATTGGGATCGCCACCCCACGCACAATTCTCCACAACGGTCCAGAACACGTCTGGAACAATGGGGCCGAGAGATGCCAGACAGACCTGAAGGGAAGAAACTCAACAAGGAGGTGGCTCTGGCAACGTATGCTATGGCCACCAATGGTAAATAATTAAAACTGTGGATGGATGCTGAGTGGACCTGGATTAGAGGAGCGTAGGTATCTGGAAGGGCACAGTGGTTGGCACTATCGCTTCACAGGGACCCAGGTTCAATTCCCCGCTGCGTCACTGACTATGAGGAGTCTGCGCGTTCTCCCCGTGTCTGTGTGGGTTTCCTCCGGGTGCTCCGGTTTCCTCCCACAGTCCCGAAAGACGTGCTTGATAGGTGAATTCTGCCTCTGTGAACCCAAACAGCTGGCGGAGTGTGGCGACTAGGGGCTTTTCACAGTAACTTCATTGCAGTGTTAATGTAAGCCTACTTGTGACAATAATAAAGATTATTATCATGAAAGAAATCCATGATTGTTTTAGATCAGAGGAAGTTTGACAAAAAATGGGGAAACTGAGGATTCGGAGCACTTTAGAATTCTGCAAAGGAGGACCAAGAAAAGGAAAATGGAACTGAAACAAAAATAAATAATCTTTGTCACAAGTAGGCTTACATTAGCACTGCAATGACGTTACTGTGAAAAGCCCCTAGTCGCCACACTCCTGGCGCCTGTTCAGGTACACAGAAGGGAAATTCAGAATTAGAGAGGAAACTAACGAGAAACCAAAATGGCAAAAGCTTCCTTCGGTGTGTAAGGAACAAAAAGGGATTATCAAAAACATAACAAGCAGATTTGGGAGAATTTATAATGGGGAATAAGGGAATGGCAGAGAAACGACAATACTTTGGGTGGATTTCCCCCATCTGGGACCACTGTCATATTGGGTGGCACGGTGGCGCAGTGGTTAGCCCTGCTGCCTCACTGTGCTGAGGACCCGGGTTCGAATCCGGTTCGAATCCCGGCCCTTGGTCACTGTCCGTGTGGAGTTTGCACATTCTCCCCATGTCAGCGTGGGTCACACCCCCACAACTCAAAGATGTGCAGGGTAGGTGGATTGCCCACGCTAAATTGCCCCTTAATTGGGGAAAAAAATTAATTAATTCGGTACTCTTTTTTTTTTAAATAAAAATTTGGTGCCATAATTAAAGGCGGCCAGTATCAGTGGGGCAGCCTCTGGAGTTGGCGATGGAGGCTGCCAGCGACTCTGGAACACCACAGCAGTAGGTGGGGGAAACATCTATCAGCTGGACCTTCCAGCTTCAGCGGATTCCGGGAAATCCATCCAGTTCAGTAGATCCATCTTCTTTCTTCAACAGTGTGTCAGTGGTGGGTGTTTTAAATAAATGACAGCAGGGTGTGCAATCAAGCCTCACCCTCCGCCACGATATATGGATCTGTTCTGGGGCCGTTGCTGTTTGTCATTTTTATAAATGACCTAGAGGAGGGCGCAGAAGGTTGGGTGAGTAAATTTGCAGACGACACTAAAGTTGGTGGAGTTGTAGACAGTGCGGAAGGATGTTGCAGGTTACAGAGGGACATAGATAAGCTGCAGAGCTGGGCTGAGAGGTGGCAAATGGAGTTTAATGTGGAGAAGTGTGAGGTGATTCACTTTGGAAAGAATAACAGGAATGCGGAATATTTGGCTAATGGTAAAATTCTTGGTAGTGTGGATGAGCAGAGGGATCTCGGTGTCCATGTACATAGATCCCTGAAAGTTGCCACCCAGGTTGATAGGGTTGTGAACAAGGCCTATGGTGTGTTGGCCTTTATTGGTAGAGGAATTGAGTTCCGGAGCCATGAGGTCATGTTGCAGTTGTACAAAACTCTAGTACGGCCGCATTTGGAGTATTGCGTACAGTTCTGGTCGCCTCATTATATGAAGGACGTGGAAGCTTTGGAACGGGTGCAGAGGAGATTTACCAGGATGTTGCCTGGTATGGAGGGAAAATCTTATGAGGAAAGGCTGATGGACTTGAGGTTGTTTTCGTTAGAGAGAAGAAGGTTAAGAGGTGACTTAATAGAGGCATACAAAATGATCAGAGGGTTAGATAGGGTGGACAGCGAGAGCCTTCTCCCGCGGATGGAGGTGGCTAGCACGAGGGGACATAGCCTTAAATTGAGGGGTAATAGATATAGGACAGAGGTCAGAGGTGGGTTTTTTACGCAAAGAGTGGTGAGGCCGTGGAATGCCCTACCTGCAACAGTAGTGAACACGCCAACATTGAGGGCATTTAAAAATTTATTGGATAAGCATATGGATGATAAGGGCATAGTGTAGGTTAGATGGCCTTTAGATTTTTTCCATGTCGGTGCAACATCGAGGGCCGAAGGGCCTGTACTGCGCTGTATCGTTCTACGTTCTATGTTCTAAACTCCGGGCTGCAAAATTTGAGGTTGAGGCTGGGAGATTTGTTGCGGTTTCTCATCGGCATCCGCAGGAGGGAACAATCCTGGCCTCGCCCCCACGAAGGGAGCTTGTTCCAGGCGCAGGTATTGGGGACTTTCTTCTCTTTCCATCAAACCACCTCCCCCCCCCCCACTCTGCAAATTCCCCGTCGCAGGCATCCGAGTCTCTCCTCTCCCCCATCCCCTTCCTCAGGCATCTGAGTCTCTCCTCTCCCCCATCCCCTTCCTCAGGCATCTGGGTCTCTCCTCTCCCCCATCCCTTCGCAGGCATCTGGGTCTCTCCTCTCCCCCATCCCCTTCCTCAGGCATCTGGGTCTCTCCTCTTCCCCATCCCCTTCCTCAGGCATCTGGGTCTCTCCTCTCCCCCATCCCCTTCCTCAGGCATCTGAGTCTCTCCTCTCCCCCATCCCCTTCCTCAGGCATCTGAGTCTCTCCTCTCCCCCATCCCCTTCCTCAGGCATCTGGGTCTCTCCTCTCCCCCATCCCTTCGCAGGCATCTGGGTCTCTCCTCTCCCCCATCCCCTTCCTCAGGCATCTGGGTCTCTCCTCTCCCCCATCCCCTTCCTCAGGCATCTGGGTCTCTCCTCTCCCTCATCCCTTCGCAGGCATCTGGGTCTCTCCTCTCCCCCATCCCCTTCCTCAGGCATCTGGGTCTCTCCTCTCCCCCATCCCTTTGCAGGCAAGCTGGACTCTATCCCATCTTTCCCACCTCCTTTTGGGGCAGCACGGTAGCATGGTGGTTAGCATAAATGCTTCACAGCTCCAGGGTCCCAGGTTCGATTCCCGGCTGGGTCACTGTCTGTGCGGAGTCTGCACGTCCTCCCCGTGTGTGCGTGGGTTTCCTCCGGGTGCTCCGGTTTCCTCCCACAGTCCAAAGATGTGCGGGTTAGGTGGATTGGCCATGCTAAATTTCCCGTAGTGTCCTAAAAGTAAGGTTGGGGGGGGGGGGGGTGTTGGGTTACGGGTATAGGGTGGATACGGGGGTTTGAGTAGGGTGATCATGGCTCGGCACAATATCGAGGGCCGAAGGGCCTGTTCTGTGCTGTACTGTTCTATGTTCTATGTCCACCAATCACAAGCATTGGAGTAACAGTCCCCAATACCGAAGTCTCGGGCTCTCTCTCTTGTTTCACCACCGTAGACTTGGGCATGTGCTTTTTACCCCCTTCCTGCCTACCCAGACATGTCACTGTCACTGCCACCAGGGCTGTATTTACCTTCGCACCCTGGCAGGATTTCCTTGACTCTTTCCTGTCTTCACAAACCTTTTGTGAACGTCATGTTGGCGAGTTTCAATGTTCAGTGAAGAGGGGAAAATGCAGAGGGGAGGCCCTTTAAACATGTATATATATAAAAATTTATTGAAATGAGGGTCCCGCCCAGAAGGTTTGCTGAATTTGCGGGTGCAAAATTGCTCCCAACAAGAGGGGAAAATGCATTGGCCCTCATCCTTACCAACCTGCCTGCCACAGATGCATCTGTCCATGACAGTATCAGTAGAAGTGACCATCGCACAGTCCTTGTGGAGACAAAGCCCTGTCTTCACATTGAGGATACCCTCCATCGTGTGTGGCACTACCACTGTGCTAAGTGGGATAGACCGAACAGATTTAGCAACTCAAGACTGAGCATCCATGAGGTGCTGTGGGCCATCAGCAGCAGCAGAATTGTATTCAACCACAATCTGTAACCTCATGGCCCAGCATATCCCCCACTCTACCATTACCACCCAGCCAGGGGATCAACCCTGTTCAATGAAGAGTGCAGGAGGGCATGTCAGGAGCAACACCAGGCAGACCGAAAATGAGGTGTCAACCTGGCGAAGCAACAACACAGGACTGTGAGCCAAACAGCATAAGCAGCAAGTGATAGAGCTCAGCGATTCCACAACCAATGCATCAGATCTAAGCTCTGCAGTCCTGCCACATCCAGCCGTGAATGGTGGTGGACAATTAAACAATTCACTGGAGGAGGAGGCTCCACAAATATCTCCATCCTCAATGATGGAGGAGCCCAGCACATCTGTGCAAAAGTCCAGGCTGAAACATTCGCAACAATCTTCAGCCAGAAGTGCCAAGTGGATGCTCCATCTCGGTCTCCTCCGGAGGTCCCAGCATCACAGATGTCAGTCTTCAGCCAATACGATTCACTCCACGTGATGTCAAGAAATGGTTGAAGTCACTGGACACTGAAATGGCTATGGGTCCTGACAATCTGGCTCCAGAATCTAGCAAAGCTGTTCCAGTACAGCTACAACTCTGGCATCTACCCGGCAATGTGGAATTGCCCAGGTGTGTCCTGTACACAAGAAACAAGACAAATCGAACCCAGCCAATTACTGCCCTATCAGTCTACTCCCCATCATCAGCAAAGTGATGGAAGGAGTAATTGACAGAGCTATCAAGCAACACTTACTCAGCTGCTGACCTCATTGCAGCCTTAGTCCAAACATGGACAAAAGAGTTGAATGCCAGAGGTGAGGTGAGAGTGACTGCCTTTGGCATCAAGGCAGCATTTGACCGAGTGTGGCATCAAGGAGCCCGAGCTAAACTGGAGTCAATGGGAGTCAGGGGGAAAACTCTCCGCTGGTTGGAGTCATACCCGGCACAAAGGGAGATGGTTGTGGTGGTTGGAGGTCAATCATCTCAGCTGCAGGACATCACTGCAGGAGTTCCTCAGGGTAGTGTCCTCGGCCCAACCATCTTCAGCTGCTTCATCAATGGCTTCCCTTCCATCATAAGGTCAGAAGTGGGGAAGTTTGCGGATGACTGCACAATGTTCAGCACCATTCGCGACTCCTCAGATACTGAAGCAGCCCATGTCCAAATGCAGCAAGACCTGGGACAATATCCAGGCTCGGGGCTGGCAAGTGGCAAGTTACATTCGCACCATAAAAGTGTCAGGTAATGACCATCCCTAACAAGAGAGGGTCTAACCATCACCCCTTACATTCGATAGAACATAGAACAGTACAGCACAGAACAGGCCCTTTGACCCTCGATAGCATTACCATCACTGAAACCCCCGGCATTACCATCACTGAAACCCCCGGCATTACCATCGCTGAAACCCCCGGCATTACCATCACTGAACCCCCGGCATTACCATCGCTGAAACCCCCCGGCATTACCATCACTGAAACCCCCGGCATTACCATCGCTGAAACCCCCCGGCATTACCATCACTGAAACCCCCCGGCATTACCATCGCTGAACCCCCCGGCATTACCATCGCTGAACCCCCCGGCATTACCATCGCTGAACCCCCGGCATTACCATCGCTGAAACCCCCGGCATTACCATCACTGAAACCCCCGGCATTACCATCACTGAACCCCCCGGCATTACCATCACTGAACCCCCCGGCATTACCATCGCTGAACCCCCGGCATTACCATCGCTGAAACCCCCGGCATTACCATCGCTGAACCCCCGGCATTACCATCGCTGAACCCCCGGCATTACCATCGCTGAACCCCCCGGCATTACCATCGCTGAAACCCCCCGGCATTACCATCGCTGAACCCCCGGCATTACCATCGCTGAAACCCCCGGCATTACCATCGCTGAAACCCCCCCGGCATTACCATCGCTGAACCCCCCGGCATTACCATCGCTGAACCCCCGGCATTACCATCGCTGAACCCCCCGGCATTACCATCACTGAAACCCCCCGGCATTACCATCGCTGAAACCCCCGGCATTACCATCGCTGAACCCCCGGCATTACCATCACTGAAACCCCCGGCATTACCATCACTGAACCCCCGGCATTACCATCGCTGAACCCCCCACAATAAACATCCTGGGGGTTGCCATTGATCAGAAACTGAACTGGATAAGCCACATTAATACTGTGGCTACCAGGACAGGTCAAAGGCTGGGAATCCTACAGTGAGTAACTCACCTCTTGACCACCCCCTCTCCCCCAAAGCCTGTCCACCATCTACAAGGCACAAGTCAGGAATGTGATGGAATACTCTCCACTTGCCTGGATGAGCGCAGCTCCAACAACACTCATGAAGCTCAACACCACCCAGGACAAAGCAGCCAACTTGATTGGTACCTCATTCAATTTAAACATTCACTCTCTCCACCACTGATGCACATTGGCAGCCGTGTGTACCATCTACAAGATGCACTGCAGTAACTCACCAAGGTTCCTTTGGCAGCACCTTCCAAACCCACGACCACTACCATCTAGAACAGGGGTGGGCAAACTTTTCCGTGCAAGGGCCACATTCAGAAATTCACAATTCACAAAGGGCCGCATAGTATATTAAGTAAAATAATTACTTCACCTGGTTATGATTCTGGGCGCCTCATATAGAACATAGAACAGTACAGCACAGAACAGGCCCTTCGGCCCTCGACGTTGTGCCGAGCAATGATCACCCTACTCAAGTCAACGTATCCACCCTATACCAGTAAGTAACCCAACAGCCCCCCCCCTATTAACATAAAAAAAAAATTTAAAAAAAAAAAAAAAAAATTAAAAAAAAATTTTTTTTTTTTTTTTTTTAATGACTTGGTAGGCCGCAGAAATACCTTTGGCGGGCCGCATGCGGCCCGCGGGCCGTAGTTTGCCCACCCCTGATCTAGAAGGACAAGAGCAGCAGATACCTGGGAACCCCACCACCTGGAGGTTCCCCTCCAAGCCCCTCACCACCCTGACTGGGAAATATATCGGCCGTTCCTTCACTGTCGTTGGGGCAACATCCTGGAACTCCCTCCCTAACAGCACTGTGGGTGTACCTACTCCTCAGAGACTGCAGCGGTTTAAGAAGGCAGCTCACCCCCACCTTCCGAAGGGCAGTTAATAATAATCTTTATTAGTGTCACAAGTAGGCTTACATTAACACTGCAATGAGATTAGGGATGGGCAACAAATGCTGGCCTGCCCAGTCACACCCACACCCCGTGAACAAATAAAGGAAAAGACTTGAATCAGAGGCAGGCATAATGTGGAGTTGAAGCCACAATCCGACCTTACTGAAGGAGGGCCGAGGGACCAAATGGCCGACTCTCGCATGTTTATGTGAAAACACCTGTCACATGTGTGTCGATACGGTTATAGGGTGCCATCCAGTGGCCACATGATGACACTGCACCAGCTGGTCTCAGCTTTTGGATTCATTTTATTGGAAACATTTTTATTAATTTTTTTAACACTTTATACAAATGCAAAATCGCCATCAAATCCCCTGGCCATGTGGAAGTACACGCTGGTGTAGCCAACCTCCAACCCAGCAGGATCTGCCTCAGCACCCGTCCGAAACTCCGTCACATCCGAAACCCCAAAACCATCCGGGGGCTTGGCTCTAACTCCATATTTAGGATTGCTGACGTGGTGTCAAAGAGGAATTCCAGAAACCCACCAGCTTAGAACAGGAACAAACGTGTGTGTGCTGTGTGGGGGGCCCTCGGACAACGCTCGCCCCCTACCCTCCAGCCACTCAAAAACAAACCAACTCTTCCTGGCCTGAGTTCGGTGCCCTCGAAACGCTCCCTATATCTGGATGGGGTTCAGTCTCGCGAACATGACGTGACATTCACCGTCCACAGCCCCTCACTCCACACCCCCTCCTCCAGTATCGGCCCCCAACTCCTCCACCCAATTCACTTTCGTTACTTCCACCCAACTCACTCTTCCCCTGCGACCCGCGTACATGCCGGACGTACTGCCCTCCGACCCCGAACAGGAGAGAATCCGCTCCAATAAGGCAGATGGAAACAGCCACCGGGGGGGGGGGGGGGGGGGGGGGGGGGGGGGGGACCTCTTTATAAAGCTCCACCCCTGGAGGTGCCTAAACATTGCCCAGCCCATCACCCCAAACTTTTCCTGCCGCTTCTCCAGGCTGGCAAACCACCCCTCCAAAAATAAGTCCCCCACTCACTGCAGTTCTCCCACCCTCCATGTACAAAACCTGGCATCCAGCCTTGTTGGCTCAAACAGGTGATTGGCACAAATGGGCACCGGCCTTGAAGCTGCCCCCAACCTAATATGTTGGTGGAGGTGCCTCCATATTTTTAGCTTGGGCACCACCAATGGGTGCGTTGAGTACTTTGCCGGCGCCAATGCCCCCAAACCTGTCCCTCTGCATGGCCCTGACTCCATCTGACCCCAGAGAGCCCCCAGGTCACCGCACCACCCCAACACCTTCTCTGTGTTCGCTGCTGAATAATAGTACATCAAACCTGGCAGTGCCAAACCTCTTGCCTGTCTCTGCCTCTGAAGCATCCCCCTCCCGATCCTCGAGGCCCTCCCCACCTAAATAAAACCGGAAATAAGCCGTTTGACCCTTTGGAAAAATGACTTGGGCAGGAAAACCGGGAGCCACTGAAACAAAAATAGAAATCTAGGCAAGATGTTCGTCTTCATCGATTGGACCCAGCCAGCCAGTGGTTACAGGCGACTACCTCACCTCTTGAAGGAGTGAAGCTTTAATTTACAGGATTTTGTACCCAATCCCAGCTGAACTCTGTGTTCAATTCTCACCATCACAATGCAGGATACATGTGTTGATGGAGGAGGGGATGAGGAGCATATAGATTAGGATCATTCCTGAGCTAAAAGGGTTAAAGTCTGAGGACAGATTGTACGGTAGTTAGCATTGTTGTCTCACAGCGCCAGTAACCCAGGTTCGATTCCAGCTTGAGTCACCTGTGGTGATCTTTGTGAGGGGTTTTCCGATGGAAGGCATAGTGATCACAAAGATACACAAAGCTCTTTTGAAGAACTAAACTAATTTTATTAGCACGACTAAATTTGAGTTCTACGCTTATTCTGAATAGCAAACATAAAACATACAGTGCAGAAGGAGGCCATTCGGCCCATCGAGTCTGCACCGACCCACTTAAGCCCTCACTTCCACCCTATCTTCGTAACCCAATAACCCCTCCTAACCTTTCTTGGTCACTAAGGGCAATTTATCACGGCCATTCCACCTAACCTGCACATCTTTCAGGACTTGTGGGAGGAAACCAGAGCACCTGGAGGAAACCCACGCAGACACGGGGAGAACGTGCAGACTCCACACTGACAGTGACCCAGCGGGGAATCGAACCTGGGACCCTGGCAATGTGAAGCCACAGTGCTAGCCACTGTGCTGCCCTACATGTAAGAATTAAACTACACTCACTGACACTATCTCCATCTACTAACTATAACTATTATATCTTAACTAACTCTGCAATATAATATTAATCTTATCGTTGTCAGCTCCAGTCTAATCTCCCCCAAGTCCAAGAGCCAGTGTAATTTATAGTACTGACCCTTAGCTCCCTCTAGTGGCTAGGCTTAACATAACATTAACTCTTCACATGTGCACATTTGTATAATGGCGCATCACTGTGCAGAGTCTGTATCTTCTCCCCGTGTCTGCGTGGGTTTCCTCCGGGTGCTCCGGTTTTCTCCCACAAGTCCCGAAAGACGTGCAGATTAGGTGGATTGGACATTCTGAATTCTCCCTCTGTGTACCCGAACAGGTGCCGGAATGTGGCAACTAGGGGATTTTCACAGTAACTTCATTGCTGTGTTAATGTAAGCTGACTTGTGGCACTAATAAAGATTATAATTTGATTAGAGGAGGATAAATAAAAGCAAAACACTGTGGATGCTGGAAATCAGAAATGAAAATGCTGGATAAACTCAGCAGTGTGTGGAGAAAGAAACAGAGTTAACGTTTCGAGTGTAACCTGACTGGTTTATTTTCCAACTTTTGGAATTAGCCATACCAGCTAAGTTTTTTCCAGCATTTTCTGTTTGTGTTGTACAGACTGGGACTGTGTTCTCCTGAGTTTAGAAGATTGAAGGGTGAACTGATGGAGTTACTTAAAATCATGAGGAATCTGGAATGGGAATATCTGTGGGAGGTACTGGGACGGTTCGGATTTGGGCGGGGCTTTATTGACTCCGTCAGGTTGCTGTATCAGGCTCCTGTGGCAAGCGTACGGAAGAATAGGACAACATCGGACTACTTTAGACTGCACCGGGGGACGAGACAGGGATGCCCCCTCTCCCCACTGTTGTGCGCGCTAGCTATAGAGCCGCTGGCATTGCTCGGAGAGCCTCAAGGGGCTGGTCCGGGGGTGGGGGAACATAGAGTCTCGCTCTATGCAGACGACCTGCTTCTGTATGTATTGGACCGAATAGAGGGGATGGAAGAAATCAGGAGGATTCTAGGGGAATTTGGCCGGTTTTCTGGGTATAAGCTAAATGTGGGGAAAAGTGAGATGTTTGTGGTCCAGGCGAGGGGACAGGAAATGAAAAATGAAAATGAAAATCGCTTATTGTCACGAGTAGGCTTCAATGAAGTTACTGTGAAAAGCCCCTAGTCACCACATTCAGGCGCCTGTTCGGGGAGTCTGTTATGGGAACCGGGAGAGGCGATTGGGGGAGCTACCGTTTAGATTAGTGGGGGGAAGCTTTAGGTACCTAGGCATTCAAGTGGCGTGGGAATGGGACCGGCTGCATAAATTAAATCTGGCCCGGCTCGTAGACCAAATGAAGAACGATTTTCGGAAATGGGACGCGCTCCCATTGTCGCATGGCTGGGAGGGTGCAGACGGTGAAGATGGCGGTCCTCCCGAGATTTCTGTTTGTATTTCAGTGTCTCCCCATTTTTGTTCCGCGGTCCTTTTTTAAACGGGTCAACAAAGTGATCTCTGGCTTTGTTTGGGCGGGCAAGACCCTGCGGGTAAGGAAGGTAATGCTTGAGCTGAGTCGGGGGAGGGCGGGCTGGCTGCCAAATTTTAGTAACTATTACTGGGCGGCGAATATAGTCATGATCAGGAAGTAGATGGTGGGATGGGGTCGGCATGGGAATGTATGGAGGCGGCTTCATGCAAGGGCACCAGTCTGGGGGCGTTGGTAACGGCGCCTCTGCCATTCCCGCCGGCACGGCACACCACCAGCCCCGTGGTGCTGGCAGCCCTGAGAGTCTGGGGGCAATGGAGGAGACATGTGGGAGCAGATGGAGCATCGGTCTAGTCCCCAATTTGTAATAATCACTGGTTTGCCCCAGGAAGTATGGATGGGGGTTTCTGGATATGGCAGAGAGTAGGGAAAGGGAGGATTGGGATATGTTTATAGAGGGGAGCTTTCCGAGTATGAGGGCGCTGGAGGAGAAATTTGGGTCGGCGAGGGGAAACAAATTCAGATGTCTGCAGATGCGGGACTTCCTACTGCAGACAGGAGTCAACCTTCCCGCTCCTACCACTAAGGGGGATTCAGGACAGGGTAGTTTCCAGAGGGTGGGTGGGGGAGGGGAGCGTCTCCAACATTTAGAAGGAACTTATGGGGTCAGAGGAGATGCAGACCGAAGTGCTGAAGTGCAAGTGGGAGGAGGAGCTGGGAGGAGAGATAGAGGTTGGTCTATAAGATGACGCGTTAAGTCGAGTCAACGCATCCACAACCTGTGCCAGGCTCAGCCTGATCCAATTTAAGGTTGTTCATCGGGCTCACATGACAGTGGCCCGAATGACCAATTCACCTCGTACCATCTCTGCCTTCTCCCCACGGCCCTGCACATTCTCCCTTTCCAATATCCGCTGAATTACCTTTTGAAAGCTTCAATTGAACCTGCCTCCACCACACTCTCAGGCAGTGAATTCCAAACCACTCGCTAAATGAAAAGGTTTTCCTCAAATCATTATTGTTTCCTTTGTCAATCGCTTTCAATCCGTGCTGCCTCGTTCTCCATCTTTCGCGAGTGGGAACAGTTTCTCCCCGTCTACTCTGCCCAGCCCCCCTCGTGATTTTGAACATCTCTATTAAATCTCCTCTCAGCCTTCCTCTCTCCAGGAACAGTCCCACCCTCTCCAATCTATCGTCATAACTGAAGCATCTCGTCCCTGGAATCATTCTCATGAATCTTTGCGTTTGGCCAATGTCTTCACATTCTGGTCACATTTAGGGGCTGGTTTAGCACACAGGGCTAAATCGCTGGCTTTGAAAGCAGACCAAGGCAGGCCAGCAGCGTGGGTTCAATTCCCATACCAGCCTCCTTGAACAGGCGCCGGAATGTGGTAACTAGGGGCTTTTTACAGTAACTTCATTTGAAGCCTACTTGTGACAATAAGTGATTTTCATTTCATTTCTTCCTAAAGTGTGGCACCCATAACTGGATACAATAATCCAGCTGAGGCTGAACTGGTGTTTTATACAGGGTTAATGTAACCTCCCTGCTCTTGTGCTCTCTGCTCCTGTTAGTAAAGCCCAGGTTACTGTTTGCTTTATTAATCGTGCTCTCAATCTGTCCTGCCACCTTCAAGGCTTTATGAAGACTTACACCCAGGTCTATCTGCAACCCCTTTTAGAATTTTACCCCTTATTTTATATTGGCCCTCTATGTCCTTCCTCCTAAAATGAATCACTTCACATTTCTCCGCATTGAACTTCATCTGCCACCTGTCCGCCCATCACACTAACTTGTCTTTGTCCTGTTACATTTGTACACTATCCTGCTCACTCTTCAGAGTGCTCACAACTTCTGTATCGTCTGCAAATTTTCAAACTGTGCCCTGTGCACCATGATGTGCATCATTGATGTATTTCAGGAAAAGCAAGGGGCCCAACACTGACCCTGAGGAACTCCTCCACAAACCTCCCTCCAGCCTGAAAAACATCCATAACCGTTACTCTGTTTCAGCCACTCAGCCAATTCCGTACCCATGAATTCAATTTCCCTTTTATTCCATAACTATAACTTTGTTCAGAAGCCTGTTGTGTGTCACTGTATCAAATGTCTTTTGGAAGCCCATGTACACTACATCGACAGCAATACCCTCATCAACAATCTGTTTTTATAATAATAATCTTAATTAGTGTCACCAGTAGGCTTACATTAACACGGCAATGAAGTTACTGTGAAAAGCCCCTAGTCGCCACATTCCGCCGCCTGTTCGGGTACACAGAGGGAGAATTCAGAATGTCCAATTCACCCAACAGCACGTCTTTCAGGACGTATGGGAGGAAACCGGAGCACCCGGAGGAAACCCACGCAGACACGGGGAGAATGTGCAGACTCCGCACAGACAGTGATCCAAGCGGGGAATCGAACCTGGGACCCTGGCGCTGTGAAGCAACAGTGCTAACCACTGTGCTCCCATACCTCCTCAAAGAAATTCCAAGTTAATTCAACATGACTTTCCTTTAAGAGAATGCAATTTTTGCCTGACGCCTGTCACAATCACACTTTTTCTTCTTAAACTTAACTTTTGTCATTGATGTACCGTCAATGACCACGAGACGAGAATGGTGAAACAACCGAGGCTTTATTGCACAAGATGTTGTGCCTCCTGCAGCTGGAACCAGAATGGGAGCAGCTCAGGAGAGTACACACTTTTATTCGACCGCCTGCTGGGAGGAGCCAGCAGGCTGGGATTTACTGTAGTACCTGTAATACACGGGCAGTGCCGTAATACACACAATATGTCACTAGTGGTGTTTACCACATTCACCCCCGGGGGTGGGGGAGCCGGGGGGGGGGGGGGCCGAGAGGGGAGCGGGGACCGAGCGGGGGGCGGGGACCGAGCGGGGGGCGGGACCGAGCGGGGGGCGGGGACCGAGCGGGGGGCGGGGACCGAGCGGGGGGCGGGAGCGGGGGGCGGGGACCGAGCGGGGGGGCGGGGACCGAGCGGGGGGCGGGGACCAAGCGGGGGGCGGGGGCGGGGGGCGGGGGGCAGGGGGCAGGGACCGGGTGGGGGGCGGGGACTGAGCGGGGGCGGGGACCGAGCAGGGGGCGGGGACCGAGCGGGGGGCGGGGGCGGGGACCGAGAGGGGGGCGGGGGGAGCGGACCGAGCGGGGGGCGGGGGGAGCGGACCGAGCGGGGGGGCGGGGGGAGCGGACCTGCCTGTCACAATCACACTTTTTCTTCTTAAACTTAACTTTTGTCATTGATGTACCGTCAATGACCACGAGACGAGAATGGTGAAACAACCGAGGCTTTATTGCACAAGATGTTGTGCCTCCTGCAGCTGGAACCAGAATGGGAGCAGCTCAGGAGAGTACACACTTTTATACACCGCCTGCTGGGAGGAGCCAGCAGGCTGGGATTTACTGTAGTACCTGTAATACACGGGCAGTGCCGTAATACACACAATATGTCACTAGTGGTGTTTACCACATTCACCCCCGGGGGGGGGGGGGAGCCGGGGGGGGCCGGGGCCGAGAGGGGAGCGGGGACCAAGCGGGGGGCGGGGACCGAGCGGGGGGCGGGACCGAGCGGGGGGCGGGGACCGAGCGGGGGGCGGGGACCGAGCGGGGGGGCGGGGACCGAGCGGGGGGGCGGGGGGCGGGGACCAAGCGGGGGGCGGGGGGCGGGGGGCGGGGGGCAGGGGGCGGGGACCGGGTGGGGGGCGGGGACTGAGCGGGGGCGGGGACCGAGCAGGGGGCGGGGGACCGAGCGGGGGGCGGGGGCGGGGACCGAGAGGGGGGCGGGGGGAGCGGACCGAGCGGGGGGCGGGGGGAGCGGACCGAGCGGGGGGGCGGGGGGAGCGGACCGAGGGGGGAGCGGACCGAGGGGGGGGCGGACCGAGGGGGGGGCGGACCGAGGGGGGGGCGGACCGGGGGGGGGGCGGACCGAGGGGGGGACGGACCGAGGGGGGAGCGGACCGAGGGGGGAGTGGACCGAGGGGGGGGCGGACCGAGGGGGGAGCGGACCGAGGGGGGGGCGGACCGAGGGGGGGGGCGGACCGGGGGGGGGGGCGGACCGAGGGGGGGGTGGACCGAGGGGGGGACGGACCGAGGGGTGGGCGGACCGAGGGGGGGGGCTGCCCTGGGGGAGTGCGGCCACCCTGGGGGAGTGCGGCCACCGCGCATGCGCTGGTTGGCACCGGCCTAACTGCGCATGCGCGGGACCCGAGTCTCTGGCGCCCCCTAACACATGGCGCCCCGGGCGACTGCCCGAGTTGCCAGTGCCTTGAGCCGGCCCTGCTAGGAGGTTCCTGGACCGCAGGGCCGGCAGGACGGCCTTCCAGATCGTCCCATTCTCCCTCTCCACCTGCCCATTTCCCCGGTGGTTGTAGCTGGTCGTCCTGCTCGAGGCGGTACCCCTGCTGAGCAGGTACTGACGCAGCTCATCGCTCATGAAGGAGGATCCCCGATCGCTGTGGATGTAGGTGGGGAAACCGAACAGGGTGAGGATGCTGTGCAGGGCTTTGATGGCCGTCGCAGTAGTCATTTCAGGGTGTGAAGTACTCGTCAATTACGTTGAGGAACTACACGTTGCGGTCGGTGGAGGGAAGGGGCCCTTTGAAGTCCACGCTGAGGCGCTCAAAGGGGCGGGAAGCCTTCCCCAGGTGCGCTTTTTCTGGCCTGTAGAAGTGCGGCTTGCACTCTGCGCAGACTTGGCAGTCTCTGGTTACGGTCCTGACCTCCTCAATGGAGTAGAGCTGATCAGCGGTGGCGGAGGCATCAGTAGGCAGTGAACGGCCAGACGAGCAGGGGTCCTGAGGCACGGTCCAAAATGGCGCCGGAGATGGCGGCGCCCATGGGCCGCACGGTGGGGGGGTGGAGAAATGCCGGGCCTGGAAACAGCGGCAACAGACCGGACCTGGCAAACAGAAACAACGTGTCCTTTCTTCCCACACCCATTGCAGGTCGCGCTCCGCGCCGGGCCCCCCCCCCCCGGAGGTGACTGGCTGCTGCGTGGCACAGGCTTGCGGTGAGCTGGAGTCGGCAGCTGGTGGGGCCCACGATGCCCACGAGGGTGCCGCGTGGTCGGGGGCGTAGGCCTCTAGAATACGGGAGGCCACTTCTAGTGAATTTACAAGCTGTCTAGTCTCTGCAAGATCGAGCGTGCCCCCTTCCAATAGTTGCTGGCGGACATACGTAGACTTCACGCCCGTGACATAAGCGTCTCTGATTAATAGTTCGGTGTGTAGGTCTGCCGAAACTGCCCGGCAGTCACAGTTCCTACCGAGGATTTGTAGGGCCCGCGAGAAATAGTCCAGAGTCTCCCCCGGGAGTTGCCGTCTCGTGGCCAGGTGGTGCCTGGCGTACACTTGATTCACCGGCTTAACATAATGTCCCTTTAGGAGCGTCATCGCTTCCGTGTAGGTGGGCGCATCCCGGATGAGGGGAAAAATTTCAGGGCTCACCCGTGAGTAGAGGACTTGGAGCTTCTGTGGGTCTGAGAGTTCTTCAGTGGCTGCTCTGAGATAGCCTTCAAAGCAGGCTAGCCAGTGCTCGAAGGTGGACGTGGCGTTGGCTGCGTGAGGGCTCAGCTCCAGGCGATCAGCTTTGATTAGGAAGTTCATCTTTTAAAATCTTGTGCGATAAATTGATGTACCGTCAATTACCACGAGACGAGAATGGTGAAGCAATCGAAGCTTTATTGCACAAGATGTTGTGCCTCCTGCAGCTGGAACCAGAATGGGAGCAGCTCAGGAGAGCACACTGAAGTTAAAACTCACCACTATTCTTAGAATTCCCCCTATACCAAAAAAGGGCCGACATTCTAAATGGTGAACAGGGATTCTCACTCCCTGACTCCGATGCAGGCTTCGGTGGGTGCTATTCAGGTCAAACTATATTTTCAAGTTATCCCCCGGTATAACCCATACCTTCACCGAAGAATTTTACCTACTTACCCTTTAGTAGCATCGATGTCCTGGGTCCTGCGTTATTAAGTAAGTAAAGTAGGCTAATAACCACTGTTTCAGGTTAAAACTTTTAAGTTATTTTATTATTATTATTATTTTTTTTAAAGCTGTAAACACTTTCTTTACAGAAAGGTAAGAAGATCTTGCTTCTGGATCCTTCCTGTTGGTTGAAGTGACCTTCAGGCCCACCTTGACAATCAATCTTCTTTAAATTCTGGTCTTCTTGAGATGTATTCGCTGGTGAACTCGGTTGCTGTGTCCTGTCCTTCCCATGTACCGAGCTGTGAGAGCTGGCACTGGCTCTGCTGGCTGTCCCCTTTCTTCCGGTTTATAGTCTCTTTCCAAGAGTTATTCAGTTTTAACGACTTTATTGTAAATAAGCTTGTTTCACTTTGATAGTTAAAAAGTATCTTTGATGTAAACATTTTAATACAACTAATTATTCATTTTGGGCATATCGTCTCCTCTCAGATCTGATTAAAAAATGCTTTGGTTTCAATATTTAACTTTTATTTCAGTGATTTCGAATCGTTTAATTTTCCAATTGTCCCCAGCTCATAACTTTGCCTTTGATTTTGACTTTAAATTATGTCTCTCGTAGACAGGTCGTCTCCAATTTTATTTTAATTGACTTGATGTTCGTAGAATTTTACACTTTAGAATTGACACCAAATGCGACTGAGCATCATCGATCCTTTCCAGCTGTTTACTAAGAGAGTTTATTTCAATGAAGGTGTGAAACTTTGCTTTTAGCTGTATGCTAAAATTTAACTTGGTTATGACTTGAAAGACCTGCCTGTTTTAAACATTCGTCACTTAATTCAATTGAAACTCTCATCCATGCTTTTCCAGATGCTTCCTGAGATAGTTACATTCCATGAAGGTGTGAGCCATTGTTTTAGCTTACCACATGAAACCTGTGTGTTTGATAAGCCTGCTTGTGAGAAAGAATCTGCATTTTATAATCTTGCTCTTTGCAGCTGCTATTAACCTTTTGTGGGATCTTTCCCTGTATCCTCTCAGACCAGATATTGCCAGACTTCCATGTTTCAAATGACACATTTTTCTGTATTTTCAATTACAACACACTTTTATACGCCGCCTGCTGGGAGGAGCCAGCAGGCAGGGATTTACCGTAGTACCTGTAATACACGGGCAGTGCGGTAATACATGTAATATATCACGAGTGGTGTTTACCACATTCATCCATTGAGCTCTAAATTTGTTTCCCTTTCCCTTTCGAGGGAATATAACTCGACTCTGCCCGAATTACTTTTCTCTGGAGGTAGCCCCCTGTTCAGCTGCCATTTTTCCTGCCAACCTTTGACTCCAATTTATTGATCCAAGATCCGTTCTTAACCCATTGAAGTTGGCTTTCCCCCAGTTAATTATTATTACTCTGGGTTTCTCCTTGTCCATTTCCATCGTCATCTAAACCTGATGATACAACGATCACTGTCACCTAGGCTGATGCGGTGGCACAGTGGTTAGCACCGTTGCCTCACAAGTCCAGGGACCCGGGTTCGATCCCAGCCTCGGGTGACCGTGCGGAGTCTGCACGTCCTCCCCGTGTCTGCGTGGGATTCCTCCGGGTGCTCCGGTTTCCTCCCACAGTCCAAAGATGTGTAGGGTAGATGGGCCACGCTACATTGCCCTTGGTGTCCAGGGATGTGCAGGTTAGGTGGGGTTATGGGGTTACAGACTTAGGGCTGGGAAGTTGGGCTAGGTAAGGAGCTCTTTCAGAGGATCGGTGCAGACTCGATGGGCTGAATGGCCTCCTTCTGCACTGTAGGAATTCTATGATTCCATGATTCCGTATGGGAATATGGACCAAAGGTGAGTAAATGGAATTGAGGTGCATATACACTAGACTCTAACTGAATGATAGTGCAGACTCAAGGGGCTGAACGATCTCCAATACGAACAGATAAAGAAGAGTTTTTGGCTCAATTTAGCTGACCTATCTCGATTACAGCATCAATTTCCTCTCCATCATTGCATCCACTGTTTCTTCAATGATTCCAGAGCTTTTAATCTATTTTTGCCCATCAGGAACTTTTCAATACTTTGACCAATGTGGAGCAATATTCCTAAATCTGCTGTTAACAGTACCTCGGAGCCGGTGTCTCACTGTCTCGCTGGCACAGTTTAATGTGAAGAAGGGTTTTGCATTTGCATCTTGCAAGGGTTAGCACAGTGGTTAGCACAATTGCTTCACAGCTTTAGGGTCCCTGGTTTCGATTCCTGGCTTGGGTCACTGTCTGTGTGGAGTCCGTACGTTCTCCCCGTGTGTGCGTGGGTTTCCTCCGGGTGCTCCGGTTTCCTCCCACAGTCACAAAGATGTGCAGGTTAGGTGGATTGGCCATGCTAAATTGCCCTTAGTGTCCAAAATTGCCCTTAGTGTTGGGTGAGGGTTACTGGGTTATGGGGATAGGGTGGAGGTGTTAACCTTGGGTAGGGTCCTCTTTCCAAGCGCTGATGCAGACTCGATGGGCCGAATGGCCTCCTTCTGCACTGCAAATTCTATGTTCTATTCTATGATTTCAGTGGCTCTGGCAGTTCCCATCAGGAACCACCTATTGAAACCTCCCCTTGTGATTCAACTTGATTCTGAAACGGAGATTGTAAGTTGGAATGTTGTGGGTTTGCCACACCTTGCATGTTTGGTTTATCGAGGATGTTACCACGTCTCCTTGCTGGGATATTAAAAGGATGTTGCCATAAATCCCACAGGGCATTTACATGTCCCATATGTCAGTTCCAGTTGCAATCTTTCAGCCTGACAATTAGCTGCCACCATTTATTGCACCTGTCGTTAATGTTTTATCTCATTTGATCTTTAGTTTGTCAGCTGCCTGCCTGTTCTGGAGGCTGTTTCAGCAATAGATATTCCTCTCTCCCACCTCATCTCTGTCAAAACCATTTTCCTGCCTTAAAACCTAATCCTGTCACCAAGATTTTTCTCACCTGTCCCAACATCTTCCACACGGCTCGGTGTCAGTTTTACTTAAGCTCTGAGACATGGGAGCAGGAGTAGACCATTCAGCCCCTTGACCAGGCTTTGTATTCAATACGATCATGGCCATCTGTCTATATCTGTTAAGTAAGAAGTCTTACAACACCAGGTTAAAGCCCAACAGGTTTGTTTCAAACACGAGCTTTCGGAGCACTGCTCCTTCCTCAGGTGAAACAAACCTGTTGGACTTTAACCTGGTGCTGTAAGACTTCTTACTGTGCTCACCCCAGTCCATTATATCTGTTAAGGTATATTTGCGGTGAAGAAATGGTTTAATATCATTCATCTTTTCTTGTATAATAAATGTTTTATTCTTTTTTTGAAATTATATCAGCATTCATAATTGTCATAATATACATCAGTATATCATGGTGCAGACACACACTGATTGACACACTGCAAGACCAATCAACACACACAACACCGCAGCCAATCACCAGTTAGAGCACAATCACTATAAAGCCAGAGGGCACTAGCTTTCCCGCTCATTCGGGATGCAGCCTCTAAGAAGGACAGAGCTCACAGCTTACGGCACAGATCCTTCACCATGTGCTGAGTGCATAGACTGGTCAGGATAGGCATAGGTCTTTAGTTTAATCGAAAATAGTGTCGACCCACAGTGAAAGTATGTTCAACAGTTTCCAGCTTAATAAAATAGTGTTGTATTATTTAAGTGTTGGCAGCCTGTATGTGTTACTGCTGAGGTAAACGCAGTCTCCACGGATCCAGAGTATTCAACACATCAATAATCATAGTCATAGAGTTTTACAGTAGAGAAAGGTGCCCTTCGACCAACTGGGTATGTGCCTACCATCAAGCATCTATCTATTCTAATGCCATTTTCCAGTACTTGGTCTGTAGCCTTGTGTCCTCTCGCCTTTCAAGTGCTTATCTAAATGTATTTTAATTGTTGTGAGGGTTCCCATCTCTGAAGGGGAAGGGGGGGGGGGGGGGGGGGGGGGGGGGGGGGGGCGTTCAGCGATGATACCTCTTAAAACTGAATCGTTAGCATGCCACTAGAGTAGTTTTACACAAGTTATTTTATTAAGGATTGAGATGAATTATAGGACTGAGTAATCATTATTAACCATTAAACATGTGTTTTTAGGACATAGCAGTAATAAGTAATCAAATGGGATTTAGGATAGCTAACTTGACCAAAGGACATCACTTCTGACATCCTGTCTTTGTGAAACAATTCAGGGTGCTGGTTCTGTTGTTCTGTTTCTCACAAACAGTCAGCACGGGCTGCTGGGATTGTAAGCAGCTGTCAGGATGAGGATCAATCATGCACTGCTTGCTATTCTATCGGGTGAAGTTTAAACACTACTTGCGATTCTATTGGATAAGTTTAAAAATAGCATCTTCAGGGATTGGATCGTGTCCAACTGGGGTGGCCTATTGATTTTTGAACGTTGTATAAGTCCTGTGTTTTGCTCTTTGTTCGGCAGAACAGGTCTTGGCCGATATCCAGTCTGTTCTCCGTGTACATGTAACAAACTTGATTAAATAAGCCCTCTTTGTCCAGGCTGTTGTGTTTGATCCTCTCTGTACTGAGCTGAGCCACAGGGAATAACCTCACGTGGAAGCTGACTCAATACACAGGTCTTGAAACCACTCCTATAACAGCCTCCACCAACCTTTCAGTCAGCAAGTTCCACCCTCTGGGTGAAAAGGTTTTTCCTCAAATCCCCTCTAAGTCTCCTGCCCCTCACCTTAATTCTATGTCCCATGGTTATTGATCCCTCTACTAAGAGGGAAGGTTTCTCCCTATCCACCCTATCTGTGTCCCTCATAATTCTGTCCACCTCGATCAGAACCCCCTCGGCCTTCTCTGCTGCAAGGAAAACAACCCCAGCCTCACCAGCCTCTCTTCACAGCTGAAACTCTCCAGCCCAGGCAACATCCTGGTGAATCTCCTCTGCACCCTCTCCAGTTCAATCACATCCTTCCTATAGTGTGGCGACCAGAACTGCACACAGCACTCCAGCTGGGGCCTAACCAGTGTTTTATACAGCTCCAGCATAACCTCCCTACCCTCAGTTTGCATGGTTAAATTCCATTTGCCATTGCTCTGCCCATCTGACCAACCCATCTATACCATCCTGTAATCGAAGGCTTTCGCTATTTACCATGTCACCAATTTTTAGCCATCTGCTAACTTACTAATCATACCACTCACTTTCCCGTCTAGATCATTGATGTACACGACAAACAGCAAGGGGCCCAGCACCGATCCCTGCGGAACACCACAGGACACAGGCTTCCAGTCACAACAACAACTTTCTGCCTCCTGCCACTCAGCCAGGTTTGGATCTAATTTGCCAAGTTCCCCTGGATCCTATGGGCTCTCAGCTTCTTGATCAGTCTCCCATGCAGGACATGGTCAAAAGCCTTACTGAACGCCATGTAAACTACATCAACCGCATCACCCTCACCTACACACCTGGTCACCGCCTCAAAAAACCCAATCAAATTTGTTAGATATGACCTCCCTTTGACAAACCATGCTGACTGTCCTTCATTAATCCTTGCCTCTCCAAGTGGAGATTAATCCTGTCCCTCAGAACCTTTTCCAATAATTTCCCTACCACTGATGTTAGGCTCACTGACCTATTTTTTCCCCCTACTTCCCTTCTTGAATAATGGTATCAGGTTAGCTGTGCCCCAATCCTCTGGCCCCTCACATGTGGCCAGAGAGGATTAGGAATTTAGCGTCAGAGTCCCTCCAATCTCCTTCCTTGCCTCCCACAACAGTCTGGGATACATCTCATCTGGGCCTGGGGATCATCCACTTTTAAGCTCGCTAAAACCATTAATACCTCCTCCCTCTCAATGTTAATATGTTCAATTATATCACAGTCACCCTCCCTGTTCTCTATACCTACATTGTCATAGATTATCATAGAATTTACAGTGCAGAAGGAGGCCATTCGGCCCATCGAGTCTGCACCGACTCCTGGAAAGAGCACCCTACCCAAGGTCAACACCTCCACCCTATCCCCATAACCCAGTTACCCCACCCAACACTAAGGGCAATTTTGGACACTAAGGGCAATTTATCACGGCCAATCTACCTAACCTGCACATCTTCGGACTGTGGGAGGAAACCGGAGCACCCGGAGGAAACCCACGCACACACGGGGAGAACGTGCAGACTCCACACAGACAGTGACCCAAGCCGGAATCGAACCTGGGACCCTGGAGCTGTGAAGCAATTGTGTTAACCACTATGCTACCGTGCTGCCCTCATCATGAACGCAGATGCAAAATATTTATTGAATACGTCACCTATGTCGTTAGGCTCCACACACAGATTGCCACTGTTGGTCCTAATAGGCCCTCCTGGTCCCTTGGTTACCCTCTCGCCCTTAATATACTTATAAAACACCTTTGGAATTTACTTTATTTTGTCCACCAGTGTTTTTTTCATGCCCCACCTTCGCTCTCCTAATTTCTTTTTTAAGAACTCCCCCTGCACTCTCTGTATTCCTTGAGGGCATTCTCTGCTTCGAGCCCTCTGAATCTGCCATAAGCCTTCCTTCTTTTCCTTATCCAATCCTGTATTTCCCTTGACATCCAGGGTTCTCTGGACATGTTGCTCCCACCCTTTACCTTCATTAAAACATGCTGATTTTGTACTCTGTTTATTTCCTTTTTGAATGACTCCCATGCTCTGATGTGGATTTTCCTGTAGCTGTTCCCAGTCTACTTTGGCCAGATCCTGTCTTATCCAATTAAAATCAGCCTTCCCCCAATTCAGAAACCTTATTTCCGGTCCATCTTTGTCCTTTTCCACAATGACCTTAAATCTTACTAAGTTATGGTCACCATCACCGAATTGCTCCCCGACGGACATCTCTACCACCTGCCCAGCTTCATTCCCTAATACCGCCCCCTCTCTTGTAGGACTCTCTATGTCTTGGCTCAAAAAGCTCTCCTGGAGGCACTTTAAGCTTTGCACACTTTTCCTCTCCCAATTAATACTGGGGGAGCTGAAATCACAGACTATTATTACCCTACTCTTTTTACACTTCTCTGAGATTTGACATAAGTGCTCTTCTAACTTTCCCTGACTGCTTTAGGGGCCGAACGTACACTCGCAGCGTCCCTGCTAATATATCATCCTTCCTCACTGCTGTAATTGACCCCTTGTTCAATATGGTTCTTAAGTGGGGTGCACATGGGGCATTCCTGACTACCAGCCCCTCTTCTGACTGGTGGTCACCCATCCCTCTCTGACTGCATATCCTTAACTCAATGGCCACTATCAGCTTCACGTTATGTCACGATGGCCTCCCCCATCAAAAGCAGACTGAGTGGGCCTCAGAAGTGTGAACCCGGGGGACATGTGATTGAAACTGGTTTCAGAGACTGCACCATTATTACCCCCAGGATGCTGTTGAACCATCAGTCATCAGTCAACCTCAGAATCAAACTCTGGAACTAGCTGCAAGTAATCAAAGTAGTCAATCTGTTCCAGTTTCAAGCTGCACCTAAGAATCAACCTCCGAGATATTCTTGCAAAAAAAAAAGTGCATTCTGCTGTTAGCCCTTCACTTTACAAGACCCTCGCTTCAACTTTAAATCATTAAATTCATTCAAGAAATGACAGGCCTGCCATGTGGGAAACCAAAAATCATAAACTAGAGGCTGAATTAACTGTAATCTGTAAAAGTGCACTATTTACATTTGTATTCAATCTCTGTGTACGTGCGTGCATGTGTATGCATGAGTATGAGGATGATGTCTCATTAATTTGGTATACATGTGTGAGAATAAATAACCTTGAGTTTAAACTCACAAATGCTTGCTGCTGAATGAATTAATTGGAATACACATTTCAAGGATAAGAAAAAAAGCACACCTCTTTTCATGCAAAACACTCAGACTACGGATAGTAAGACAGCAAAAACATCCTGTCTGTGACAGAATCCATGCTATTTCTATTAGTCAATGGGTTTTATATTTGCTGAAAAACCTGTTTCGTGACATTCCATCTGACACCTTTTCAAAATCCATATACCTTATTTCAACTGCATTACTTTCATCAACCCTCTCTGTTACCTCACCAAAACATTCTATCAAATTAGTGAAACATGATTTTTCCATAACACATCTGTCTTGACTTTCCATAATTAATCCAAATTAATTCAATTTGCTGCACTGATTATCATATGTAAAAGCGTTCCAACCACCAAGGTTAAACTGACTGCCTTCTTGTTGCTGTGTTTATCCTTGCACCACTTTTTGAACAAGGGTGTAACATTTACAATTCCCCGTTCCTCTGGCTCAGCCCCTGTGTCTAACAGGAATGAAAGGTTATTGCCAATCCTTTCCCAATTACCTCCTTGGGGTGGCACAGTAGCACAGTGGTTAGCACTGTTGCTTCACAGCGCCAGGGACCCGGTTCGATTCACGGCTTGGGTCACTCTCTGTGCGGAGTCTGCATGTTCTCCCCGTGTCTGCGTGGGTTTCCTCCGGGTGCTCCGGTTTCCTCCCACAGTCCCGAAAGACGTGCTGTTAGGTGAATTGGACATTCTGAATTCTCCCTCTGTGTACCCAAACAGGCGCCGGAATGTGGCAACTAGGGGATTTTCACAGTAACTTCACTGCAGCGTTAATGTAAGCCTACTTGTGACACTATTAAAGATTATGATTATTCTGTATCCTCGGTTGCATCTCATCTGGGCCTGCTGACTTATCAACTTTAAGTAAAGCCAGCCTCTCTAGCACCTTTTTATGAATTGTTAGTCCATCCAGTGTCTCAACTACCTCCTCTTTCACTGTGACTTTTGTATCATCTTGGTTCTTGATAGAGAGAGATTCAAAGTGGTAATTTAGTACTTCAGCAATGCACCTTGCCTCCCTAATCGGCCTCTGCTTCCCCTTTGACTGCCCTTTTAGTACCTATATGCCTCTGGAAGAATTTTGTATTCCCTTGATGTCAGCTGCCAGTCTCTCCATATACACTCTTTGCTTCTTTTTCTTCACTTCACCCATTGAACTCCCTTTACCCCAGTTATAGGCATTGATTTCGGAAATTAGGACTGTTTTCCTTATTATAATAATCTTTATTGTCACAAGTAGGCTTACATTAACACTGCAATGAAGTTACTGTGAAAATCCACTAGTCACCACACCCCGGCACCTGTTCAGGTACACAGAGGGAGACTTTAGAATGTCCAATTCACCGATCAGCACGTCTTTCGGGACTTGTGGGAGGAAACCGGAGCACCCGGAGGAACCCCACGCAGACACGGGGAGAACGTGCAGACTCCGCGTAGTGACCCAGCCGGGAATCGAACCCGGGTCCCTGATTCTGTGAAAATGAATTGGGGTCTGGACAGAGTAAATGGGGAGAAACTGTTCCCACTCGTACAAGGATCAAAAACGAGAGGTCACAGATTTCAAGTCATTGTCGAAAGGAGCCGGGGGCCAGCGAGTGATTAGGGTGTGGAATGTTCTGCCTGAGAGTGTGGTGGAGGCAGGGTCAATGGAAACATTCAAAAGGGAATCAGACTGTTATTGGGAAAGGTAGAATGTTGCAGGGTTACAGGGAGAACGCCAGAAAGGAATTGCTCAGTTGGAGAGCCAGTACTGACAGGATGGGCCGAATGGCCTCCTTCTGCGTTGTAACAATATTATCACTCTGTGATCTATATCCCGCCTAATTCTTAGTTTATTTCTTTGACCGTATTTCCCCCGTTTTCAGTTTTTGGTCCTCCTCCGTTGGTGAACGATGGCAGATAAATGCACCGACAACCAGAAAACGGAGGACCAACTCATCGGGTCTGGTAGCTGCAGATAGAATAATGCAGAGCTGTGGACACCAGGAAAATTGTCAGGGACCCCTCTTCAGCTCTGAAGAAGAGTCATATGGACTCCAAACGTTAACTGTGTTTCTTTCTCCACAGAGGTTGCCAGTCCCGCTGGGTTTATCCAGAATTCTCTATTTTTAGTTCAGATTTCCGGCATCTGCAGTATTTCGCTTTTATATAAATGCAAGTCTCGCTCTGTCACCTCTGACATTTCCCTGCTGCTCACAGCTCCGCATTATCATATTTGCAGCCACCTGTACCTGCTCAGGTGAACCAGAGAGTCGCTTTGCATGGCTTCCATCCGTCTCCATCGGGAACTAGGAGTGGGAGGGTAAATATCCAGTTGTTGTGGTCCACATAGGTACCAGTGTCCATAGGTAGAACAAGGACAGAGATTCTGCTGAGGGAATATGAGCAGCTAGGGGCTAAATTAAAAAGCAAAACCAAAAATATAATAACCCCCGGATTACTACCTGAGCCACGAGCTAATTGGCTCAGGGTCAAGAAGATCAAATAGGTAAACGCGTGGCTCAAAGATTGGCGTGGGAGAAATGGGTTTGAATTCATGGGACATTGGCACCAGTGCTGGGGAAGGAGAGAGCTGTTCCGATGGGTCGGTCTTCACCTGAATCAGGCTGGGACCAGAGTCCTAGCCAATCACATAACTAGAACTGTAGATGTGGCTTTAAACTAAAAGGGTTCACCTGCACGAAAAATTAGAAAATTGAAATTTAAGGAGGAGATAAGAGCGCAGGTTAACGATGTGGCAAATGGATATCAGAAATTAAAAGCGAATGACAGAATGAGTGAACGTCTTTTTCCCACAAGGAATTATAAAAGAGTTGGAAAATTTGACAATAGAACAAATTTAAAAGCTTTGTATCTAAATGCGCGTGGTGATAAAGTAGTAGCATGGATAGAGGATTGGTTAATTAATAGAAAGCAAAGAGTGGGGATTAATGGGTGTTTCTCTGGTTGGCAATCAGTAGCTAGTGGTGTCCCTCAGGGATCCGTGTTCGGCCCACAATTGTTCACAATTTACATAGATGATTTGGAGTTGGGGACTAAGGGCAATGTGTCCAAGTTTGCAGATGACACTAAGATGAGTGTAAAGCAAAAAGTGCAGAGGATACTGGAAGTCTGCAGAGGGATTTGGATAGGTTAAGTGAATGGGCTAGGGTCTGGCAGATGGAATACAATGTTGACAAATGTTATCCATTTTGGTAGGAATAACAGCAAACGGGATTATTATTTAAATGATAAAATATTAAAGCATGCCGCTGTGCAGAGAGACCTGGGTGTGCTAGTGCATGAGTCACAGAAAGTTGGTTTACAGGTGCAACAGGTGATTAAGAAGGCAAATGGAATTTTGTCCTTCATTGCTAGAGGGATGGAGTTTAATACTAGGGAGGTTATGTTGCAATTGTATAAGGTGTTAGTGAGGCCACACCTGGAGTATTGTGTTGTGTTTTGGTCTCCTTACTTGAGAAAGGACGTACTGGCACTGGAGGGTGTGCAGAGGAGATTCACTAGGCTAATCCCAGAGCTGAAGGGGTTGGATTATGAGGAGAGGTTGAGTAGACTGGGACTGTACTCGTTGGAATTTAGAAGGATGAGGGGGATCTTATAGAAACATTTAAAATTATGAAGGGAATAGATAGGATAGATGCGGGCAGGTTGTTTCCACTGGCGGGTGAAAGCAGAACTAGGGGACATAGCCTCAAAATAAGGGGAAGTAGATTTAGGACTGAGTTTAGGAGGAACTCCTTCACCCAAAGGGTTGTGAATCTATGGAATTCCTTGCCCAGTGAAGCAGTTGAGGCTCCTTCATTAAATGTTTTTAAGGTAAAGATAGATAGTTTTTTGAAGAATAAAGGGATTAAGGGTTATGGTGTTCGGGCCGGAAAGTGGAGCTGAGTCCACAAAAGATCAGCCATGATCTCATTGAATGGCGGAGCAGGCTCGAGGGGCCAGATGGCCTACTCTTGCTCCTAGTTCTTATGTTCTTATGTTTATGTTCTTATGATATGCCTATGGGCCATATCATAGTTGGATGATGTCTGACCTCCAACCAGCAGGTGGTGGTACAGGCACACCATACCTGTAACAGCCTCCCCGAACAGGCGCCGGAATGTGGCGACTAGGGGCTTTTCACAGTAACTTCATTTGAAGCCTACTCGTGACAATAAGCGATTTTCATTTTCATTTTATTTCATATGGTCTCTAGACTGAGGTCACGTGACCTGTGACTCCGCTATAAAGCGAGACACATCTGGCCATCTTCAGAAGAAGATCGAGAGGGTAATAAGATGTACGTGTGAATGGTCAGTGCTCGGTGTAAGTTCCAGAGGAATAGTTAGCAGACTCCATGATAACGTGCTCTGTATCAGATTGCTATCTTACAACACGAGACTCAATAAAAGATTCAGGTTTGGACAAATCAAAGCGTTTAGTGGATTCCCTCGTGAAATATAAAGGATCAAACACAGCAGCACAAAGTGTTTGGAGCAAAGTAAATGAGTTAACGGCACAAATAGTAACAAAAGAGTATGATTAGGTGGTGGTTACTGAAACATGGTTACAAGGAGACCAGGTCTGGGAATTGAATATCCAAGTATACTCAGTATTTTGGAAGAATAGACTGAAAGGAAAAGGAGGTGTTGCTGGTAAAGGAGGGGATCAGTGCTATAGTGAGAAATGACATACACACTGGAGATCAAGATGTGGAATAGTCCGGGTAGAAATAAGAAATAGCAAAGGAAAGAAGTCCCTGGTGGGAGTAATCTATAGGTCCCCAAAACAGTATTCCACAGTGGGGCACAGTCTCAACCAGGAAATAATGGGGACTTGTAAGAAAGGTATGGCTATAATCATGGGTGTTTTAATGTGCACATAGTCTGTATTAATGAAATTGGCCAGGGTAGCCTCGAGGGAGAGTTCATTGAATGTATTAGAGATTGTTTCTTGGAACAATATGTTGTGGAACCAACCAGGGAGCAGGTTATTCTGGATTTGGTATTGTGTAATGAGGAGGGATTAATTACTTACATTATAATTATGGATGCTCTAGCGAGTAGTGACCATAATATGGTAGAATTCAAAATTCAGTTTGTGGGCAAAAAAGTGGAGTCCCACACTAGCGTTCTGGAATTAAAGAAAGGTAATTATTTAGGCACGAGGACAGATTGGACTGGGCAGGAAGGCTAAAAGGTCGGACAGCTGATGAGCAGTGGCAGTTGTTTAAGGAGATCCTCAATTCCTCGCCACTCAAATATATCCCAGTGAGGAAGAAAGATGGGAAGAGGGATAAAAAACAGCATGGCTAAACAAGGAGATCAAGGACATTCTAAAGACAAAGACTATTTCACATTGCAAAGGCCAGTGGCAAGGTGGAAGATTGGGAAATGTTCAAACATAAATAAAGAGTTAGTAAAAACAAGAATAATAAGGAAAGCTAAGGTCATTTATGAAGGAAAGCTAACACAAAATATCAAAAAGGATAGCAAAAGCTTCTAAAAATACATAAAAGTGAAGAGAGTCCTAAATTAAATGTTGGTCCCTTGGAAGATGAAACCGGTGAGTTAATAGTGGGGAACACAGAAACGGCAAAGATGTTAAATGCATACTTTGCCTCAGATTCATTTTAGATGACACTAGTACCATTCCTATATGAACGGGCAATTCAGAGATAATAGAATGGGTGGAACCTGGAACAAACAGCAACAATAGGGAAAGGGTACTCAACAAACTATTGGGATTGAGGGCAGACAAGTCCCCAGGGCCTGATGGCCTAAATCCTAGGGTGTTAAAGCAAGTGACAGCAGAGATAGTGGATCCATTGGTTATGATATTCCAAAATTCACTGGACACGGGAAAGGTTCCAGTCAATTGGAAAAGTGCTAACGTAACCTCCTTATTCAAAAAGGGAGGGAGGCAGAATGTGGGAAATTACAGACCAGTTAGTTTAACATCTGTTGTTGGAAAATTGCTAGAATCCATTATTAAGGATGTAATGTCAAGACATTTGGAAAGTCAAAGTGAAGGGTAAACCATGTTTGACTAATTTGCTAGAGTTCTTCGAAGACGTGACAAGCCAAGTGGATAATGGGGATCCTGTAGATGTAGTATATCTGGACTTCCAGAAGGCGTTTGATTAATTCAAATGGGATTCAAGATTATTTATTAGCTTGATAGAAGACTGGCTGACAGACAGAAGACAGCAAGGAACGGGCTGCCAGAGGCAGTGGTAGAGCGGGTACAATTTTGTCCTTTAAAAAGCCGTTAGACAGTTACATGGGCAGGGTGGGTATAGAGAGATATGGGCCAAATTTGGGCAAGTGGGACTAGCTTAGTGATAGAAACTGGGCGGCATGGACAAGCTGGGCCGAAGGGCCTGTTTCCATGCTGTAAACAGCTGTGACTTTATGACTCTATGAGTTGGGATAAATGGGTCTTTTTACTGGATGGCAAGATGTAATTATTGGGGGTTCCACAGGGTTGTCTTTTGGCCCCAACTATTTACAATCTATATGAAGGACTTGGATACAGGGATACAAGGTTCTACAGCCAAATTTGCAGATGAGACTAAAATAGGTTGGACAGTAAGTTGGCCATGAGGAAGTAAGAACCTTACAAATGGATATAAATAGGTTCGGCGAGTGGGCCAAAATGTGGCAGATGGAGTTTTAACGTGGACAGGTGTGAGGTCATGCATTTTGGTCCACAAAATGGAACGGCAACTTATTATCCAAATAGAGAGAGACTTCTCCGATGCAGAGGGACCTGCTTGTCCTCCAGCATGACTCACAGAAAGCTAGCATGAGGTACAGCAGGTAATAAAGAAAACAAAAGGAATTGAGAATAAAGGTAAGGAAGTGTCGTTGCAACGATACAAGGCATTGGTGAGACTGCACCTGGTGTATTGTGCACAATTTCGATCCCTTTATTTGAGGAGGGATGTAGTTGGCATTGGAGGCAGTTCAGAGGAGGTCACTAGGTTGATTCCAGAGATGAGGGGTTTGTCGTGTGAGGAGAGATTGAACAGTTTAGGCCGATACTCTCTAGAGGGGAGATCAAATTGAGGGAGACAAGATGCTAAAAGGTCTGGATAAAGTAGACGTGGAGCGGATGCTTCCTCTTGTGAGGCAATCGAGAACGAGAGGTCATACTTGTGGTGATTGTGTATCAGTGTAGATGCAATACAACTAAGCAAGCACTAGTGGGAACACGGGAGAGCTATAAATACAGAGGGACAGGAAGTGAGGACACACTTCACAGGACTGGGAGCAAGACACACAGGCAGGCAGGCAGCATTTCAGGTAGCTGTAAGTTAAGCTCTGAAGACAGAACAAATTCACAATAAAGCATCTTCTCCAACTTTGAGACTACGAGCTTCATTAAGACACAAGGAACAACACAATACTCTCAGGAGAAGAGGTAGCAAATTTAAAGAGATGAAGGGAGACAACTTCTCCCAAAGGATAATGAATCTGTGGATGCTGGGACAGTGAGTAAATTCAATGAATTTGTCTATATATATATGTTTCTGGAACATACCTCTCCATTCACCTGAGGAAGGAGCAGTGCTCCGAAAGCTAGTGATTCAAAACAAACCTGTTGGACTTCTTACTGTGCCCACCGCAGTCCAACACCGGCATCCCCACATCATGATTGTATGGAATAGTGGAGCAGATTCGAGGGGCTGAATTGCCGACTCCTGCCCCTAAATAACTATCCTGTCTAATTCCACCTTCCAGTTCTTGATAGGTCACAGCATATTAAACACAAATGTGGTGTTGAATAATGTGGAGATCATGGGGAGAAGGCAGAAGAATAGTAAGAAGTCTTACAACACCAGGTTAAAGTCCATCAGGTTTGTTTCAAACATGAGCTTTCGGAGCAACATATCAGCTATGATGGAATGGCAGAGCAGACTCGACGGGCTGAATGGCTTCATTCGGCTCCTCTGTCTTGTGGCCTTGTGGCCAGCAGGGGGAGGTCGGTTGACGCGCAGGCGCAGCGCACTGTTTTTCGGGCGGGGTTCGGGCAGTGAGGAGGACAGCTCTGCGGGGTGGCGTTTGGGTCCTGAGTGCGGGGCAGGATCCGGCGCAGGCCCGAGGCGGGCACCTGCTGTTGGGGTCCTGAGTGCGGGGCAGCAGTGGCAGCGCGAGCCGGGAGGCAGCCGAAGCGGAGCCGGGATGGTAGGAGCGGGAGCGGGAGCGGGGCCGGGGGGCCGGGGGGGCTGGGGGGCCGGGGGGCCGGGGGGGCTGGGGGGCCGGGGGGGCTGGGGGAGCGGGGCCGGGGGGCTGGGGGAGCGGGGCCGGGGGAGCGGGAGCGGGGCCGGGGGGCTGGGGGGGCGGGGCCGGGGGGGGGGGGGAGCGGGGCCGGGGCCGGGGGAGGGGGGCTGGGGGAGCGGGGCCGGGGGGCTGGGGGGAGCGGGGCCGGGGGGCTGGGGGAGCGGGGCCGGGGGGCTGGGGGAGCGGGGCCGGTGCTGGTGTTGGGGGAGCGGGGCTGGGGGACCGGGAGGAGGGGGGAATATTCTGGAACCGCGGGGTGGGATGGGGCTCAGGAGCACATGGAAACCGGGTTATGGGGGGGGGGGGGTGTGGGGGGGGGGGGGGTGGGGGTGGGGAGGGTGTGGGGGGGGGGGGGGGGTGGGGAGGGTGTGGGTGGGGAGGGTGTGGGGGGGGGGGGTGTGGGTGGGGAGGGTGTGGGTGGGGAGGGTGGTGGGGGGGGGTCAGGGTGGGTGGGAGG
>NC_052149.1:4318756-4356256 GCF_902713615.1 Scyliorhinus canicula
CTCATTACCCCCACAGCCTTCTCTGCTCCCAAGGAAAGTAACCCCAGTCTGTCCAGCCTCTCTTTATAGCTGAAATACTCTAGCACACGCAACATTCCTGGCGAATCTCTTGTCTCATGCAATTGCTTCCTTCCTGTACTGTGCTGATGAGATGCACACAGCACTCCGGCTTTCTATACAGCTCCATCACAACCAGCCTGCTCTTTATTCTATGCTTCGGTTAATAAAGCTAGGTGTCCCATGTGCCTCCTTAACCACCTTATCTACTTGGGCTGCAGATCTCAGGAACCTAATGGACATGCACACCAAGGTGCCTCTGATCCTCTGTACTTCCTAGTACCCTACCGTTCATTGTATACTAGCGTCGTTAGTCTTCCCAAAATGCACTTTCAAAAAAAATTTAATTTTTCATTTCATGCATTACCTCACACTGACCTTTCTTATACTATTAACGCATTCTGCTATCTTACCTTTAATGCCACTATTATCACTTCTTTAGTCTTGCAACACCAGGTTAAAATCCAACAGGTTTGTTTCAAATCACTAGCTTTCAGAGCGCAGCTCCTTCCTCAGGTGAATGAAGAGGTAGGTTCCATGACCACATATATAGGTAAATTCAATGATGCAGGATGATACTTTGAATATGAGTCTTTGCAGTTAATTAAGTCTTTACATGTCCAGACGGAACGACCGGAGAGAGGGATAATCACTGGTTAAAGAGGTGTGAATTGTCTCAAGCCAGGACAGTTGGTAGGATTTCGCAAGCCCAGGCCAGATGGTGGAGGGCGAATGTAATGCGGCATGAATCCAAGGTCCAAGTTGATGCTGTACTCATGTGTGCACGACTTGGCCAACGTTGTCTACTTCATACACTGCAGGAAAGGATGTCCCGAAGCGTGGTACATTGGCGAGACCATGCAGACTCTGCGATAACGGATAAACGGACATAGCGTGACAAATGTCAGGCAGGAATGTTCCCTTCCAGTCGGGGAACACTTCAGCAGTCGAGGGCATTCAGCCCGTGATCCTCGGGTAAGCGTTCTCCAAGGCGGCCTTCAGAACATTCGACAACGCAGAATCGCCGAGCAGAAACTGATAACCCAAGTTCCGCATGCATGCGTGTAGCCTCAACTTGGACCTTGGATTCATGTCGCATTACATTCACCCTCCCCACCACCTGGCCTGGGCTTGCGAAATCCCACCAATTGTCCTGGCTTGAGACAATTCACACTCTTTAACCTGTGATTATCCCTCTCTCCGGTTGTTCCATCTGGACCTGTAAAGACTTAATTAACTGCAAAGACTTGCATTCAAAGTATCATCCTGCATCATTGAATTTGTCTATATATGTGGTCATGGAACCTACCTCTTCATTCACCTGAGGAAGGAGCAGTGCTCCGAAAGCTAGTGATTCGAAACAAACCTGTTGGACTTTAACCTAGTGTTCTAAGACTTCTTACTGTGCCCACCCCAATCCAATGCCTGCATCTCCACATCATTACTCATTAATGCCTCCGTTAACACTAACTTTTTCTTGTGTCTATGACATCGTTAGCAATTTCTCCTTGGCTCTGGCCTATCTCTAGTCTTCTATTCGGCCGCTCCTCCTCCACCCCCTCTAACTGTATAATTTATTACATTTCTTCCCGCTTCAGTTCTGTACAATAGTCACATGGACTCTTAACACTGTTTCTCTCTCCACAAATGCTGCCAGACCTGCTGGGTTTTTCCAGCATTTTTTGTTATTATTTCGATTTCTAGAATCCGCAGTATTTTGCTTTTATTTAGGAATGCTGTGCTAGCTTCCCATCAACGTAATCCTGGCTTGTCTTCTGCGCTCCTTCACATTTGCCATATCCATATTTTGTATTTAAAGTCCCCGCCGTTATCTCAGTTTCCTTCACAGCCATCAATTATTCCACCCCCCCCATCCACTCCATCCTATCTTCACTGCCTGCTCCAGTCTTCAACGCTGTTAGATTTTGGCCTACCATTCATCATCTCTCCCTCCTGTACTTTAGTGGCAGGATTTTCAGCCATTTGAACTCTGCCTGGGAATTCATCCCATCCCCAAACACACAGCTGCCTCTCGCACTTCCTGACTTGTGTGCGCTACCTTTTAAAAAAAAAAAAGTCTCCTGTAAACTTGCCTCTTTGACGAGCTATGAGGCAGCCTGCATGTTCCGGACTGCAAGGAATGCATGTCCCTTTCTGCATCTGTGAAGCAGATTGAGCTTCATAGTGCTCCTCGCCCTTTGAGAATCTCCCTCAAGCTACCTGTCTCACCCAGTTTTTGAACACCTGCCATTTTGTTGTGTCAGTCAATTATTTGTCTGATTATGCTCTGAGATGCACCTTGGCGGATTTATTGTGTTGAAAAGCACTATAAATGCACGTTGTTGGTTCCTGTGTCTTATACAGTGTGCTTCTTTTCATCTAGATCCTGTCTCTCTATGATAGTCTTCATGTCATTGATGTCGACAAAGTTGTTGAATATGTTAAAGGCCTCCAGCAAGAAGATGGTTCCTTCACTGGTGACAAATGGGGTAAGTTTCTCCCAACACACGTCTGTTTATGTAGAATATAATTCTAAACCAAGACTACATTTAGAGGTGTTTTTAGTCTGTCAGCATAGTTATAAATGAGCGGAATAAATGTGGGAACAAACCAACTTGCAGAGTATTTACAACATAGAAACGACTCATTTAACCCACCATTTTCATGCTGTAGCTTGCTACTTGATCCAAGTTATGTTGTGTTTTAGTGTGATAACTGTTGATTTATTTAAACCATGTCGACATCAATAAGCCTCCTGTGAATCGAAGGAAAGTTCTGATGGTCTGTTGGCAGAAGTGCTCATTAACTTGTATATTTACAATTTACCGTCTCTCGGACTATGGTTCCCATTGATCTGGTGACAGCGTGCAATAATACGTTTATGAAGCTGGAAGCCCTATGAGTTTTATTTTGATGTGGAGATGCCGGCGTTGGAGTGAGCACGGTAAGAAGTCTTACAACACCAGGTTAAAGTCCAACATGTTTGTTTCAAACACTAGCTTTCGGAGCACTGCTCCTTCACCTGATTCACCTGAGGAAGGAGCAGTGCTCTGAAAGCTAGTGTTTGAAACAAAGATGCTAGGCGTTAACCTGGTGTTGTAAGACTTCTTACAGTTTTATATTGACCCTTGCTGGCCTTCCTAAGTCTAGTAAATGTTTGGTCATTACACAGAAAAACAGCTTAGTCGTGTGACAGTTCTGCCCAGAGGCCCTGGATTAACAGTCCAGGGAATGAAAATTAAATCCCCCAGACGAGTTTGAGAACATAAATTAAATTTTGATGTAAATTGAAAGTAAAAATCAGTATCTGTAATAGTGACTTTGAAACTGATGGATTATATATTTTTAAACCCTACCTGGTTCACTGAAAGGAACAAAATCTGTCATGCTTACCTGGTCGAAACCTTTGCCACGCCAGTCCGCAAAATGTGGTCGACTCTCCCACAGCTCTCTGAAGCAGTTGTATCCAGAGAGCCACCAGCTGTTCAGAAAGGCCCATCTTCAACACCATACCAGCGCAGTTAGGGATGGACAATGCCCACCTTGCCATCCCAGGAGAGAATAAATCAATACAAAAATTGAACCTGCCCTGAAACCATGGCATAGGTTAATTGTGTTGGCCTATCCCAGAAGAAGTGAACCCCTGAGCTTGGGGGGTGGGGGGGGGGGGGGGGGGGGGGGGGGGGGGGGGTTGAGGTGATGGATCAGCCCTGATCTTATTGAACGATGGAGCAGGCTCAAGGCATCTTCCTGTATCCCAGTCGCTTCCACTTTAGAATTGAGAGTCTGCCTGGTTTTCAGCGTGTGCACTGCATTCTTTTAGTTGTTTTCATTGTCAAAAGCCCAGCTTTTAAAAATTAATTTCCAGCATGTGGGCGTCGCCACCTAGTCCAGCACTTACTGTTGCTGGCGGAAAGACTGGTTGAGAATGAAACTGCGCAGATAAATGCTGAGTTTTTCATAATTCTGACGGTCGGTGATAATTTCATTCGTTCAGTTCAGTGGCTGTTGAGCATGAGTTTCTGCTCATTGTAGTGATTTGTAATTGTTAATTATGATCATTGCTGGCTGTATGATTTTTATGGGATTGGATAATGTCAGCCATGACCAGCTGCCTCACTACATCCCGAACAATCGATCCAGAGGACAGGCCCTCAGCTTGAAAGGAGAGATTCCAAATCAATCTGGAGAGACAGTATTTCTGTGAGCAAGTGGATGAATCTATGGAGGAGACTCCCTCGGGAGACGGGTGGAAGCTGTTCAAATTACATAATTCAAATGTTCGTAGAATCATAGAATGCCTACAGTACAGAAGGAGGCCCCTTGGGTCCACACCAACCTCTGAAAAAGCACCTTACCTAGGCCCAACCCACCGAGGGGGTATTTAAAAAAATAATCTTTATTGTCACAAGTAGGCTTACATTAACACTGCAATGAAGTTACCGTGAAAAGCCCCCAATCGCCACATTCCGGCGCCTGTTCGGGTACACAGAGGGAGAATTCAGTTTGTCCAAATTACCTAACAGAACATCTTTCGGGACTTGTGGGAGGAAACCGGAGCACCCGGAGGAACGGGCAGAACGCGCAGACTCTACACAGACAGTGACCCATGCCAGGAATCAAACCTGGGACCCTGGAGCTGTGAAGCAACAGTGCTGACCACTGCGCTACCGTGCTAGCCTATCAAATAATTTCGGAAAGCTAGCAACATGGTTTTATGAAAGGTAAATCAGAATACAGGAGGGAGATAGAGAACCTAGTGGAGTGGTGCAGCGACAACAATCTCTCCCTCAATGTCAGCAAAACTAAAGAGCTAGTCATTGACTTCAGGAAGCAAAGTACTGTACTCACCCCTGTCAGCATCAACGGGGCCGAGGTGGAGATGGTTAGCAGTTTCAAATTCCATGGGGTACACATCTTCAAAAATCTGTCCTGGTCCACCCACGCCTATACTTCCTCAGGAAACTAAAGAAATTCGGCATGTCCACATTAACCCTGACCAACTTTTACAGATGCACCATAGAAAGCATCCTATCTGGCTGCATCACAGCCTGGTATGGCAACTGCTCGGCCCAGGACTGCAAGAAACTTCAGAGAGTCGTGAACACAGCCCAGTCCATCACACAAACCTGCCTCCCATCCATTGGCTCCCATCTACACCACCTGCTGCCTGGGGAAAGCGGGCAGCATAATCAAAGACCCTTCCCACCCGGTTTACTCACTCTTCCATCGGGCAGGAGATGCAGAACACGCACAAACAGACTCAAAAACAGCTTCTTCCCCGCTGTTGCCAGACTCTTAAACGACCCTCTTATGGACTGACCTCATTAACACTACATGCTTCATCCGATGCCGGTGCTTATGAGGTTACTTTGTATACCTTGTGTTGCCCTATTATGTATTTTCTTTTATTCCCTTTTCTTCCCATGTACTTAATGATCTGTTGAGCTACTCGCAGAAAAATACTTTTCACTGTACCTCGGTACACGTGTCAATAAACAAATCCAATCTAATAATGTTTGACAAATTTGCTAGAATTCTTTGAGGATGTATCAGGGAGAGTAGATAGAGGGGAACCTGTAGATGTAGTGTATTTAGATTTCCAAAAGGTAGTTAATCATGTGCCGCATAAGAGACTGGTGCATAAAGTAAAAGCCCGTGAAATTAGAGGAAGTGTGTTAACAGTTTTTAAAATAAATTTAGAGTAACCAAATTTTTTCCAATCAAGAGGCAATTTAGCATGGCCAATCCACCTAACCTGCACATCTTTGGGCTGTGGGAGGAAACTGGAGCGTCCGGAGGAAACCCACGCAGACACTGAGAGAAAGTGCAGACTCCGCATAGTCATCCAAGGTCGAAATTGAACCTGGGTCCCTGGCGCTGAGGCAGCGGTGCTAACCACTGTGCCAGCATGCTGCCCCCAAAGTTCAAGGAATTCGCCCACAAAAAAAAATTGGGCTCCGGTATCTCTGGAATTGGAGACATGGCCTGTGGTGAGTGGAGCAAGTGACTTTGGACATACAATTCCCAAAGCTCCCGCCCACTGGCCGTTTCCCTCGCCTCAGCCCTGGCTCTGTTGTTGATTTATTGAAAGATTGATAACCAAAAGCTATCATGTGACTACCAGGATGTGTGTTATCAGCGTTAGTTTTCACGTGTTTCTACAGAGCTATTTAATGGCACATTCACTTGCAGCTGCCTGTTGATTTTAATTTTGGTATTGGTCAGATTCTGCCTGCTCGTCTGGTTCCTGTGATCAGAGGTTTGGCTTAGGCTGGGTTGAACCTATAGAACAGTGTACAGCACAGAACAGGCCCTTCGGCCCTCGATGTTGTGCCGAGCAATGATCACCCTACTCAAACCCACGTATCCCCCTATACCCGTAACCCAACAACCCCCCCATTAACCTTACATTTTAGGACACTACGGGCAATTTAGCATGGCCAATCCACCTAACCCGCACATCTTTGGACTGTGGGAGGAAACCGGAGCACCCGGAGGAAACCCACGCGCACACGGGGAGGACGTGCAGACTCCGCACAGACAGTGACCCAGCCGGGAATCGAACCTGGGACCCTGGAGCTGTGAAGCATTTATGCTAACCACCATGCTACCGTGCTGCCCGAATATCGTTGGAGCTTAGCAGAATGAGAGGTTATCTTATTGAGATAGATACGATCCTGAGGGAACTGGAGCAGATTCCGGGAGGACGCTTCCTCTTGTGGGGAAATCTAGAACTGGAGGCAACTTCAAAATAAGGGGTCTCCCATTTCAGATGGAGCCGAGGATGAAATCCTTCCCTCAGTGGGGTGTTAGTTTGTGGAACTTTGTTCCACAGCGACCGCTGGAGGCCGGGTCATTGAATTTATTCAAGGCTGAATCGCAGATCTTAGATCTACGGGTGAGTTGTGGCTTATAGCTGGCAGGCAGGAAAGTGGAGTTGTGGGTCCCATTCAAATCACATGAACTGCAGCAGTTCAAAAAGGCAGCTCACCATCACCTTCTCAAAGGCAATTAGAGATGGGCAATAAATGCTGGTTTCACCAGTGTTATCTACATCCTGTAAATTAAATTTTTTTTATATCACAAATTCAGTCAGCAGGGAAATGAATTAAATTAGCAGTGCGACCAGGAAAACAGCTCTCCGACATTCCCAGGAACTAAACAAGCATTGATGTCAAACACTACGGTGTCCAATGATCAGTGCTGCTAATATCCAGTAACTTACACAGCCGGAATACAAATTAAACCTTTCTCGTTGTGTACAAAAGATTTGAAGCCTTTCAGCACTGGTCTCTTCAGCTTTCACAGCGTAGGTCCTTATGTGTTGCCTGGGGGCGGGGGGGGAGACTGGGACTGGGATGTGGCTGCGACTTGGCGTGTGGGGGTGAACTTTCCAATGGTGAGCCTTTAGGTTCCTACTGCTCTCCTCAAAGAAATTTAACAGCGGCATACTCATGGGGAAAATTAATGCATTGCTTTGTGTCACTGAAAAATCTCTTCTCTGTTCTAGGTGAAATAGACACGCGGTTTTCCTTCTGTGCTGTGGCAACGCTGGCACTTTTGGTAAGAATGTTAACACTCACCGTGCCTGATACACATTGCGACTGTGTAATTTTATAATTGAATAAGATACAGGCTGGCCTGTGGTTATTAAGAGTGAGAATAGCCACCAAATGCACGGTATTGTCCTAGTTTTTAGTGCAGTAACCAGTGGAAAAGCAATGTGCCAGTGAGATGCGAATGCCCATGTGTATCCTGGTGGTTTGGTGCGTGCATGTATCATAATGTTTTAAAAAATTGATTTATGGGATGTGGGCGTCGCTGGCTGTGCCAGCATTTATAGCTCATCCCTAATGCCCACGGGAAGGTGGTGATGGTGAGCTGCCACCTTGAACCATTGCAGCACCTGTCACGTAGGTACACCCGCAGTGCTGTTCGGGGAGTTGCAGGATTTTAACCCACTGATAGTGAAGGGGCGGTGATATATTTCCAAGTCAGGACAGTGAGCGATTTATAGGAGAGTGTTGGTGTTGCCATGCACCTGCTGCCCTTGTCCTTCCAGGTGGTTGATCTTGTGGGTTTGGGAAGGTGCTGCCTAAGGAACCTTGGTGAATTACTGCAGTGCTCCTTGTAGATGGTACACACGGCTACCACTGTGCGTCAGTGGTGGAGAGGTTGAATGTTTGTGAAAGGCGTACAATCAAGCGGGCTGCTTTGTCCTGGATGATGTCCAGTTTGCTTAGTGTTGTTGGGGCTGCACTCCTCCACTGTCACAATCCTGGACCAGACCCCAACAGCGACGAGGGTATGGGACAGAAACCCCAATATTTTATTTTAATTTTGTAAGTCTGTGAGGAAAGGAAACCTCGCTCCAGAATTGATTTCACAAAGAATTGGGCATATGGTATATTAAAACAATATTTATTACTGTTGAAATGAGTCCAAATCGGATTTAATCATTTAAAAACATTAAAAAAAAATAAATTTAGAGAACCCAATCATTTTTTTTCCAATTAAGAGGCAATTTAGGGGCGAAACCCACACAGACACGGGGGGAAACTCTACACGGACAGGGGGCTGGGATCGACCCCAGGTCCTCAGCGCTGTGAGGCAGCAGTGCTAACCACTGTGCCACCGCGCCGTCCTCAGAATTAATCAACATATTGATACACTTGTTCTGGTTGCCAAATGGCACATGAGGGACCACCGCTGTCTCCATTTGAGCTCTTGTGTTTTTTTTGTTCACTGGCCAGGCTTGGTAGGATTAGACCCGTTGGTAATCTACCCTCCAAGGTCTGCTTTCAGTCCAGCGCTACTTGTAAAAGGCCGTCTCCTGGCCGACTGTCGATCACAGGTCGGTCACAATTTCTTAAACTTATGATACAATTCTTAAATACTTTAGGCAATGCCGACAACACCCACATCTCTTAACTGAACTATCGACCGCCATTTGGTTGTTAGTCGGACTCTGTTCGTAGGTTTGGAATTCGTCAGTTGCTGCACACCCCACAGTCCTGAGATAAGTCTAGCAGTACTTATTATAAGTAAATATACTCACCCGGTACTCGTGATGGTATCAAATGATTGCCGAGTCCTGCCGACTGGGCCAGAGTGTTCATGGGCATGAATCCAAAAGAACCCAAAAAAATCTAGGGCAGCATAGTGGTTAGCACAATTGCATCACAGCTCCAGGGTCCCGGGTTCGATTCCCGACTTGGGTCACTGTCTGTGCGGAGTCTGCACGTTCTCCCCGTGTGTGGGTGGATTTCCTGCGGGTGCTCCGGTTTCCTCCCACAGTCCAAAGATGTGCAGGTTAGGTGGATTGGCCATGATAAATTGCCCTTAGTGTCCAAAATTGCTCTTAGTGTTGGGTGGGATTACTGGGTTATGGGGATAGGGTGGAGGTGTTAACCTTGGGTAGGGTGCACTTTCCAAGAGCCGGGGCAGACTCGATGACCCCCCCCCCCCCCCCCCCCCATACAGCAGCACAGCACCCGCTCGCCCCCCCTAAGCAACGCAGCACCCGCTCGGCACTGACCCCCCCCCAGCAGCACAGCACCTGCTCCTCTCCTCCCCCCCCCCCCCAGCAGCACAGCACCCGCTTGGTACTGACCCCCCCCCCCCACAGCAGCGTAGCACCCGCTCGCGCCCCCCCCCCCCCCCCGCAGCAGCACAGCATCCGCTCTCGCCCCCGCCCCCCCTGCAGCACAGCACCCGCTCCCCCCCCCCAGCAGCACAGCACCCGCTCCCCCCCCCCCCCCCCCCGCAGCACAGCACCCGCCCCCCCCCCCCCCCCCCCAGCAGCACTGCACCCGCCCGCCGTCCCCTCAGCAGCACACACCTGCTCACTGCCCCCACCCCCCAAGCAGCACAGCACCTGCTCAATGCTGGCCCCCCTTTGAAGCGGCGCGCCCGCTCAGCTTGGCCCTCCCCCTGCAGGGCCATGCCTGTTCAGTGCTGCGCCCGCTCAGCTTGGCCCTCCCCCTGCAGGGCCATGCCTGTTCAGTGCTGCGCCCGCTCAGCTTGGCCCTCCCGCTCAGCTTGGCCCTCCCCCTGCAGGGCCATGCCTGTTCAGTGCTGCGCCTGCTCAGCCTGGCCCTCCCCCTGCAGTGCCATGCCTGTTCAGTGCTGCGCCCGCTCAGCTTGGCCCTCCCCCTGCAGTGCCATGCCTGTTCAGTGCTGCGCCCGCTCAGCTTGGCCCTCCCCCTGCAGTGCCATGCCTGTTCAGTGCTGCGCCCGCTCAGCCTGGCCCTCCCCCTTGCAGGGCCATGCCTGTTCAGTGCTGCGCCCGCTCAGCTTGGCCCTCCCCCTTGCAGTGCCATGCCTGTTCAGTGCTGCGCCGGCTCAGCGTTTGCCTGGATAACATTCTTAATTTTCTCGTGTGGGAATTGAACCCGCAACCTTCAGGCTGAGGTCAGGGTATTATTGAACGAGCCACCTGGCACCATTTAAGCTCTTGTCTGAAGAGTGATCACGAGGTGTGGTGCTGATGGGGTGATGTGATTGTATCTCAGCATGAGTTCTGGCGAAATGAGAGGTAACCTATTCAACGTTGGCGAGAGAGCTCTTTCATTCGGCTAGTTTCAGCTGCTTGTTTCTGAATTTCTAAAACCCTTCATCAATCCATCTTATTGTGTCGCTGATCCGTAATGCCAGGACTGGTTTGTTTTGCAGGGAAGACTCAGTGCCATTAATCTGGATTCGGCAGCAGAATTTGTTTTATCCTGTATGAACTTTGATGGCGGATTTGGATGTCGACCGGGTTCTGAATCTCATGCTGGACAGGCAAGGCAGCACTTGTTCACAGTGTAAAGGATCCCCGATCTAAATTATTCAAATTCAGCTCTGAAGTACTAATCAGTTTCTGATCTTAGAACATCAATGCTGGATTGCACAATAAAGAAAGAGCCGTAACCTTACCATCAATCTTATTGGACAGCATCGCTCTTGGCCAAACAGGCTTTGCAATTTTGCTCTGTCGCATTATAAGGAAAGCACACGCATTTAAACAATGACTTTCACCACCTCAAGGCCACGCAGGTTTTTAAAATCAATTTTAAAGTGTTGTCATTGTACCAAGTGTAGTTGACATAAAAACAGCAGCCAGTTTGCACGTCAAGTTCCCACAAACAGCAATGTGATAATATCAGAATACTGATGCTGCAAGGAAATATATATTATCACTGGAGGCAGTACAGGTGGAGGTGTACTGAGATGGTCCCGGTATGGGAAGGGTCTACCATATGAGGAAAGATTGGGGGAGTCTGTACTCCCTGGAGTTCAGAAGAATGAGCGGCGATATGATTGAAACATTTAAGATTCTTAGGGTGTTAGACGGTAAATGTTGGGAGGAAGTTTCCACTCATGGGAGAGTGTAGAACCAGAGGGCAGAGTGGCAGAATAAGGGGGAGCTCATTTCAGATGGATTTGAGGAAGAATTTCTTCTGAGTGGTGAATCTTTGGAATTCTTTACCTCAGGAAGCTGTGGAGGTGCGAGACCGTGGACATTGCCATGGCTGAGATTGGTAGGTTTTTAATCAGCAGTGGGGGAAGGAAGGGCTACAGAGAGAAGACAGGAAGGTGGGTTTAGTGAGTCATAAATTAGCCATGATCTTGTTAAATGGCAGAGCAAGCCCGAAGGGCCGAATGGCCTCCACCTGTTCCTTATGGTGTTACAACAGTGCAGCAGCCCCCCGCCCCCACTCTCAGTACTGCCCCTCTGACTGTGCAGCATCCCTCAGATCGCCGCCAGGGCAGTGCTGCCACCCGGCCCTCAGTATTCCCCTCCCTACAGGGCAGCGATTATGTTCTCTGGAGGGGGGCATTTGATCCCACAACCCTCTGACTCGGAGGCATTTGTCCTGTGTACTGATCCACGGCTGACGTCAATCCAGTCCACAGCCTTCCGAATGAGAAAGTGTGCAGACAGCCCAGCTCTGATGTCAGGTCTGCACTCACTCCCAAGCTGCCTTTCGCATGATAGATTTACTGTGTCTGCAGCAATTCCCATTTCGATTCTGAACTACTTTAACAATTTGACCTAAACGGACATTTACCATTTAAGTGAATCTGCGGCAACGTGCATTTTATGCACGTGGAAAATCCCCACTAAATTGTCACCTAATTGAAATGAAAGCTCTTAACCTGAGGAAGAAGCCGTTACGGATTGCGTTCTTTCTCCCACAGTTCGACGGGACCTTCTCTCCCGGAGAGTGGGTTGTGGGGAGTGGTTTAACAAATTGTTTCTCTCATTTTCCAGATCTACTGCTGCACAGGATTTCTGGCGATCACAGGTCAATTGCACCAAATTAATGCCGACTTGCTGGGTTGGTGGCTGTGTGAGCGGCAATTGCCATCGGGGGGCCTCAACGGACGACCGGAAAAGGTATTTTGGTGGGGGGGGGGGAGAAAAACGTCTTTATTTTAAAGATGATGCAAGCTCACGCGCAATTGAATTTTTTTCTTGCAAAACCTTGTGGTGCAAAATAATCCCCTGTTAATTATTGGGTGCAAACCACTTGATTCTCTCCATTTTATTATAATTGGAAAGGAGCATAGGACTTGGGAGCAGGAAGAGGCCATTCAGCCCCTCGAGCCTGCTCCAACATTCATTATGATCATGGCTGATCTGATTGTATTTTCAACTCCACTTTCCCGCCTCGCCCCATAACCCTCAACTCCCTTGTCTATCAAACATCTGTCCTACTCAGCCTTGAATATATTCAATGACCCAACCTCCACTGCTCTCTGGGGAAGTGAATTCCACAGATTAACAACCCTCTGAGAGAAACGTTCTTGTCGTTTCAGTCATAAATGGGAAACCTCTTAATTCTCAAACTGTGTGGCCTGGTTCCAGTCTCCCCCACAAGAGGAACCCTCCTGCTGCTGTCTACCCTATTGTCATATCTGTAACTTTGATCAGTTTATTAATCAAAAGTTTTAACCAGAAGTCTTTATTGACGAGGTAAACAAAGGACAACGCAGGTATAAAGTCTTTCCAAGTTTGTTGGACACAGTAACATTAACCCGTAAATTATCCCAATGTTATTCACAAACCAGTCCCAAGATTTATGATACTGCCCCAACTAATGGACTCGGTCGTGCCGCTGGGTCTGGTTCTCTGAGCCTCGCGTTTCTCAGGGTCCTCGTGGCGGAGTGGGTTTCACTGGCTGCTTCCTTGCATCTCTGGTCAGTCTTGAACCGTCAAGGTCACGTCCACGCCGAGTCTTCACTGGGGTGTGCCCCGTGGGTCTACCTTCATCTCCCTCCCTCCCAGAAACTTCTCTGACCCTCGCCAATGAGGTTGCGGGAGTGGGCTTGGCGATGACCGTTTGACGGGACACCAGGGACCCGCCCCCTGGTGGTGGTGTTTGCAGGTAGCTTGTTGCCATATAAGGTAACGGCGGGAGGTTTGGATGCCAGAAAGCCTGGCTCCCATATGGGTAGCCCAAAACAAATCGGTGCATATGAATGGAGCCAATTATCTTCTGAGGGGTGATTGACGAGGCAGGCCCAGACATGTCCTGGCAGTTTGTTTGTGCTTAGTATATTTGAGAGTTTGGTCAAGTTCGAATTTCCATCAGCCTGCTTGGGGTGGACTGCAGTTTGCTTTAAAATGTCCAATTCTTTGTTTAGAGTGTCCAATTGGATTGGGCCTAAAATCCAGGCCATTCTGCACTATCAAGTCCCCTCGGAATGTTTCAATCATATCAACTCTCACTCTTTTGAGGTCGTGGGTACGTGCCCATTCTACGTAAAATAAGTCTTTCATCTGAGGCGCGAGTCGAGTGAACATTCTGTGAGCTGCTGACACAATCATATCCTTTTTCAAATAAGGGGGACCAAAGCTGTGCAGTGGGGTTTATTAAAGCGGCAGGAAAAACGATTGTCCCAGTGGAAGAGTTGTCAGAGTGTACAACCTATTACTGTGAAAATCCCCTAGTCGCCACATTCCGGCACCTGTTCAGGTACACTGAGGGAGAATTCAGAATGTCCAAATTACCTAGCAGCACGTCTTTCAGAACTGGTGGGAGGAAACCGGAGCACCCGGAGGAAACCCACACAGACACGGGGAGAACGTGCAGACTCCGTGAGAAATCAGACAATTTTGAATTTGACATTCCCACGATTAAATTGGGTGCTGATTTTGTTTTTATTCGCTCATGGCACGTGGGCATCGCAGGCTGGGCCAGCATTTATTGCCCATCCCTAATTGCCCTTGAGGGGCAGATAAGAGTCAACCACAACTTTCTCCCCATGACCAAAATTACATTTTTGATTTCTTATTCGCCTCTTCATTACATGTTGTGACAATTTTAAATGCTTTCTAGCCAACTTACCAGCCCTGTTTAATCTCTCCCTAAAGTTTGACACATAGTGGGTCTGGAGACACATGTAGGCCAGACCAGGTAAGAACAGCAGATTTCCTTCCCTAAAGGGCATTAATGAACCAGATGGGTCTTCACGACTTGCTTTACATTAGGCTTTTACTGCTAGATTTTTATTGAATTCAAATTTCACCATCGGCAGTGGCGAGATTTGAACTTGGGTCCCCAGAGCATTATTCTGGGTCTCTGGTTTATTAGTCCAGTGACAATACCACTACACCATCACCTCCCCTTAGGATTCAAAAATTGGGATAAATTATTGAGTATCTTCTGGGGGGGAGATCAAAATGACCTGAAAGAGTCATGCTTTTTCCGGTTAAACAACGCCCATACAGCTCAATCCATTAAAGTTAAAACAGATGCAAAGGAAATCACAACATGCTTAAAGATATCATTGAAGTGAGTTGCAGCGATTGGAGTTCACCAATAGTCCTGGTGCCAAAACCGGATGGAAGACAAAGATTGTGTGTGGACTATGGAAAGATCAACACAATTAAGAAATCAGCTTTTCCTATTCCTCGTTTGGAAGACTGTGTTGAAAAGATGGGACAAGCATGTTTCATTACCGAACGTGATTTACTGAAAGGATATTGGCGAGCCTTGCTTCAAACACGGACAAAAGAGCTGAATGCCTGAGGTGAGAGTGACTGCCCTTGACATTAATGCAGCAGTGGACAGAGTATGGTATTAAGGAGCCCGAGCTAAACTGGAGTCAATGGAAATCAGGGGAAAACTCTCTGCTGGTTGGAGCCATATCTGGCACAAAGGAAGATGGTTGTGGTGGTTGGAGGTCAATCATCTCAGCTGCAGGACATCACTGCAGGAGTTCCTCAGGATAGTGTCCTAGGCCCAATCATCTTCAGCTGCTTCATCAATGACCACAGGGATCCATGGAATATTTGACCACAATTTTGGTTAATAAATAGGCTGAGTATGAGTGTGTTTTGTTAGCTGAATGGCAATTGCTTGTTCATTGCATCCATTAATGTCCGTGCTGTCCTGCTTTCCCACAGTTGCCAGATGTTTGTTACTCCTGGTGGGTGCTAGCCTCTCTGAAAATTATTGGCCGATTGCACTGGATCGACAAGGAGAAATTGAGCCGTTTTATATTGGCCTGTCAGGATGACGAGACTGGTGGATTTGCAGACCGGCCTGGAGATGTGGTAAGTGCTTGGCCACGAGGATTAGGGCAGTGGTGGGTAGCTGCTTATTTAATCGTGCGCCATGGCCCATTTATTGGAATTGGAAGCTTACATTTTTGAAATGTTGCTGTACCCAGAACTTAAGAGTTTGGTTACAAATCAATGAAGACGCAGATATCATGGAATGATCTTTTGAATTAGTTTATAGGTTACTGGCTAGGCCAGAATTTATTACCCAGCTTTAATTGCCCTTGAGAAGGTGGTGATGTGCCACCATCTTGCATTGCTGCAGTCCACTTGGTGTAGATATTCCCACAGTGCTGTTCGCGAGAGACTACCAGGATTTCGATGCAACCGTTTGAAGGAAACCCTGATTATATTTGCAAGTCAGGATAGTGTGAGACCTGGGGAACTGGCAAATGGTGATGTTCCTATGCATCTGCTGCCCATGTTCTTTCAGATTCTAGATGCAAGAGGGCAAGGATGTTTGGAAGGAGTCTTGGTAAGTTCTGCAGTGCGTATTGTAGATGGTACATACTGCTACCATTGGAATGGTGGATAGAGTGATAATCAAGTGGCCTGCTTTGTCCTGAAGGCTGTCAAGTCTTTTACATGTTATTGGGACTGCACTCATCCAGGCAGCTCCTGACCTGTGCTAAGTAGGTGGTGGACAGACCTTGAGTCAGGAAGTGAGTTACTCGCTGCTGAATTCCCAGCTTCTGACCTGCTCTCCTAGCCACAGTATTTATACGGCTGGTCAATAGTAACCCACCAGCATGTTGATGGTGAGGGATTTGGTAATGCTATTGAAGGTCAAAGGAAATGGTTAGATTCTCCCTTGTTCTAGTTGGTCATTGCCTGACGATTGTGAGGTGTGCATGTTACTTGCCACTTGTTAGCCCAGGTGTAATGAGCAGGTTATTGCAGGGTAAGTGTTGTTTGACACCACTGTTGATGAAACTTTCCATCTGTTTGCTGATGATTGAGAGCAGATTTGGGTGTGATTGGCCGAGTTAGATGTGGTTTGCTTTTTTGTAGACATTTTCAACATTGCGCTATGGTAGCTTTACTGGGACAAGTTGGCTAGGGTCAGGGCTAGGTGAAGAGCACAAGCCTTCAGCTCTCCTGTGGCAATGTTGTTGGGTCCCATAGCCTTTGTAGTATGGGCGCAAATGAAAATCATTTTGAAAGAGCCATCCTTTGTCCTGCTATTCCCTATAACAGTGCAAAACGTTCCTTTTCAAATATTTATCAAATTATTTTTAGAAATTACTGTTGAATAAAGGCGGCATGGTGGTGCAGTGGTTAGCACTGCTGCCTCACGGCGCCGAGGTCCCAGGTTCTATACCGGCTTTTGTCACTGTCCATGTGGAGTTTGCACACACTCCCCGTGGATTTCGCCCCCACAACCCAAAGATGTGCAGGTTAGGTGGATTGGCCACATTAAATTGCCCTTAATTGGAAAAAAAAATTGGGTACTATAATTTTTTTTTAAACTTTAAAAGAAAAGAAATTACTATTGAATCTACCGATAGCACATTCCAGCCTGTATCTTAAACCTCTGTCCTTTTACTGACCGCCCCACCCCCGACAGAGGAAGTAACTTTTCCTTTTTCACTTGTGTCAAAACCTTCCATTCTTCTACCCTCTATTTTAATACACGTTTTAGCCGTCCATTTGGGTCGGTCTTGTGCGGGTGGAGGAATATAAAGATTTATTAGTAACTTTACACGGGGGCGATTAGTTACTGGTCAATAGCTTCTTTGAGAGAAATGTCTCAATTCTGAAATATCGTTTTTTTTTTCCCTGTTGTAGGTTGATCCCTTCCACACCCTGTTCGGAGTGGCAGGTCTCTCCCTGCTGGGGGACAAGCAGATTAAGCCTGTTAACCCAGTGTTCTGTATGCCGGAGGACACTCTACGGAGGATCGGCATCCAGCCCGAGTTGCTGTGTTAAAGAGAGTCTTGGGCCTCTTCTCGGTGCTATGTTTGAATGCTATTGTGGACAGAACTTGATCAATGTTTAGCTGAGGGCACTTCACCCATCATCTCACTTGGCGTTTGGCAATAATTTGTAGGTTTTATCTATTGCGTGGAATCAGTTTGTTAATGGTGTGGTTTCTACTGTGTATCACTGCTGTGAGGGATGGGGAGGTGCAACCTTACACTTTACTGATCACACACCTTCAGTCATGGCAACTAACTGCATCTCGAGATGGTCATCTTGTGATATATGCTGACTTACACTAATGTCCTTTTCCTATTTTAAATTGTTTTGTGTGATATATATATCATATATATATATACAAATCTATATTATTTATATACGTTAATTTTGACTGTTGATGGTCTATAGAGAAGAGGCACTAAGTTTCTGGGCAATGTTACAATTGTAGAGGTGTGTGAATCGCTGTTGAATTTCACAGGGCCCCAGTTCAAAACAAAAGCCAAAGACCCAAAATACAGGCTTCTGGTTTAGTTTTGTTTTCCACCCAAATTTTAATAAATTAATTTTAAATTGAGAGACGTCAGTTAACCTTGATTCAGAGACCACCACCACCCGTTAAATCAGAAGGTTAAAGATTCAAGCCCCAAATCCAGATGCCTGACCACATCTATGGACTGCAGGAGGTACTGACCCTCGGACGAGACATGAAACCCGGAGCCCCATCTGTCCTCGGATGGATGTAAAAGATCCCTCACAGCTGCTGTTTTGAAGAGGAACAGGAGAGCTCTATCAGTGGTCCTGACCAATATGCATTTGTCAACCGATTGTCACGAAAACAGACTGCCTGGTTACAGGACCTCGCTCCGTGTCGATTCACGGTTGCCTTTGCTGCCATTGCAACTTTCCCCTTGGAAAAGTGCTTCGTTCACTGTGAAGTGCTCTGGTATATCCGGAAGTCGAGGAAGGTGCTTTCGAAATAGTTTGTTCTTGGGAAGTTTTGTGTTTGCCAAGCACAGTGCTACTTTATTTACTATCAAACTAGCAATGTTAACCTAGCTGTCAAGCAGTGGTTAACTTTCAGACCTCCCGAAGAACATCTGGAGTGGGTGAGGGGAATGTTGATTCATATTAAACCTGTGGATTGGAGGAAAACTTTGAAATAGTTTACCGTTTCTGTACCGGTTAATTAGTTTGCTTTACGGCACTGATTAAATACTGATCATGCAAACTGGCAGGAGGTACTCTTTTTTTTTCAGATTGCGGTTGTTTGCGTAACAGGAATAAAACTGCTTTGTCCAGAGATCAGATCAATCTTTGTAGTGAAAGGTCGCCCTAATGAGGTACAATATAATGTTTACAGTAGAGAGTCTCATTAAAATCTCACTTGTTTTTCTGTCCCTGGGTTTAGCAATTGTGAAGAGGACTCTGGACGAGCAAATGTGGCAGTAGGTGAGGGAAAGTAGCTGTTGCTGGAGGTGATAAACGCGGGCAGTTTGAGTTGTCTAATTTTTTCAACACATTGGTGGGACCTGGGTGTCAATGGTCAGGCCAGTTGCCCTTGAGAAGGCGGTGGTCAGCTGCCTTCAGGAACCGCTGCAGTCCCTGAGATGTAGGTACATCCCTGATGCTGTTAGAGAGGGAGTTCCAGGATTTTAACCCAGCGACAGTGAAGGAACAGCCGATTTATGGATGGTGTGTGGCTTGGAGGAGAGCATCCAGGTGGTGGTGAAAGGGCATTAAAGGAATCGAAAGGAGCTACAAGGTCGAACTGAAAACCAAAACTGGAAGTTGCAATATGTCCTGGGAATTAACTGAAAATATCAATGGAAGAACTGGACGAACATAAATAAAACCCAAAACAGCAGGGACATCAGTTTAGATAGATGTAGCATTGACGCTGCAGGGGTAGGAGAGGGGGAACTTGCAGTCCAATCATTGTGTAGACCACCATTTCTTTTTGCCTTGGTTTTGACCAGGAATGGGAAAGATGCCTGATTGCCGTTTCCTGAAACAAATCAATAATACAGCGCTCTTCCATGAAGGTTGATATTTATTTTCTTTACAGATAACTCTTTTTGTGAGTCCCACATTCTCGTTGCAGCTTTGAACCACTTGAGCGGAGCTGCTGTTCTGTGTAAACTGTTGGAAAAATATATAGTCATAACTTAAATAATATCTAATCGAGATGGAAGATCACCTGGTATCATGAAAAGTTTTGCTGGTCACGTTAAACTGAAAAATTGACATGTTTTGTGTGATAGTCTGTAATCTTACAATGACCGATGGAAGGAAATCTGCTTTTAATTTCACCAAATAAACCCACCTTTAGTTCAACATATTTATTTCAAAGTAAAAAATGTGTGTTTGTCATGATTTAATTGCAGTACAGCGAGGAGGATTTGAAACGAGCAAACACCTCATTGGATGAGTATATTTGCTCATTTTAGCTGAGTGTTTAAATAAAACACAGTTGTTATGATCGAGAATATCCTGTGTTGTCATTTTACAGTAAGATTGCAGGAGAGTTTTCTTGCCTCGTTCCCAAAGGAGAAATTGTGCGTCTCATAAGAACATAAGAACTAGGAGCAGGAGTAGGCCATCTGGCCCCTCGAGCCTGCTCCGCCATTCAATGAGATCATGGCTGATCTTTTGTGGACTCAGCTCCACTTTCTGGCCCGAACACCATAACCCTTAATCCCTTTATTCTTCCACAAACTATCTATCTTTACCTTAAAAACATGTAATGAAGGAGCCTCAACTGCTTCACTGGGCAAGGAATTCCAGAGATTCACAACCCTTTGGGTGAAGAAGTTCCTCCTAAACTCAGCATCAAAATAAGGGGAAGTAGATTTAGGACTATGTCCCCTAGTTCTGCTTTCACCTGCCAGTGGAAACAACCTGCCCGCATCTATCCTATCTATTCCCTTCATAATTTTAAGTGTTTCTATAAGATCTCCCCTCATCCTTCTAAACTCCAACGAGCACAGTCCCAGTCTACTCAACCTCCTCATAATCCAACCCCTTCAGCTCTGGGATTAACCTAGTGAATCTCCTCTGCACACCCTCCAGTGCCAGTACGTCCTTTCTCAAGTAAGGAGACCAAAACTGAACACAATACTTCAGGTGTGGCCTCACGAACATCTTATACAATTGCAACATAACCTCCCTAGTCTTAAACTCCATCCCTCTAGCAATGAAGGACAAAATTCCATTTGCCTTCTTAATCACCTGTTGCACCTGTAAACCAACCTTCTGTGACTCATGCACTAGCACACCCAAGTCTCTCTGCACAGCGGCATGCTTTAATATTTTATCGTTTAAATAATCCAGTTTGCTGCTGTTCCTACCAAAATGGATAACCTCACATTTGTCAACATTGTATTCCATCTGCCAGACCCTAGCCCATTCACTTAACCTATCCAAATCCCTCTGCAGACTTCCAGTATCCTCTGCACTTTTTGCTTTACCACTCATCTTAGTGTCATCTGCAAACTTGGACACATTGCCCTTGGTCCCCAACTCCAAATCATCTATGTAAATTGTGGGCCCAACACGGATCCCTGAGGGACACCACTAGCTACTGATTGCCAACCAGAGAAACACCCATTAATCCCCACTCTTTGCTTTCTATTAATTAACCAATCCTCTATCCATGCTACTACTTTACCCTTAATGCCATGCATCTTTATCTTATGCAGCAACCTTTTGTGTGGCACCTTGTCAAAGGCTTTCTGGAAATCCAGATATACCACATCCATTGGCTCCCCGTTATCTATTGCACTGGTAATGGCCTCAAAAAATTCCACTAAATTAGTTAGGCATAACCTGCCCTTTATGAACCCATGCTGCGTCTGCCCAATGGGACAATTTCTATCCAGATGCCTCGCAATTTCTTCCTTGATGATAGATTCCAGCATCTTCCCTACTACCGAAGTTAAGCTCACTGGCCTATAATTTCCTGCTTTCTACCTACCTCCTTTTTTAAACAGTGGTGTCACGTTTGCTAATTTCCAATCCACCGGGACCACCCCAGAGTCGAGTGAATTTTGGTAAATTATCACTAGTGCATCTGCAATTTCCCTAGCCATCTCTTTTAGCACTCTGGGATGCATTCCATCAGGGCCAGGAGACGTGTCTACCTTTAGCCCCATTAGCTTGCCCATCACTCCCTCCTTAGTGATAACAATCCTCTCAAGGTCCTCACCTGTCATAGCCTCATTTCTATCAGTCGCTGGCATGTTATTTGTGTCTTCCACTGTGAAGACCGACGCAAAACTCCTGTTCAGTTCCTCAGCCATTTCCTTATTTCCCATTATTAAAACTCCCTTCTCATCCTCTAAAGGACCAATATTTACCTTAGCCACTCTTTTTTGTTTTATATATTTGTAAAAACTTTTACTATCTGTTTTTATGTTCTGAGTAAGTTTACTCTCATACTCTAATCTTACTCTTCTTTATAGCTTTTTTAGTAGCTTTCTGTTGCCCCCTAAAGATTTCCCAGTCCTCTAATCTCCCAGCAATCTTTGCCACTTTATATGCTTTTTCCTTCAATTTGATACTCTCCCTTATTTCCTTAGATATCCACGGTCGATTTTCCCTCTTTCTACCGTCCTTCCTTTTTGTTGGTATAAACCTTTGCTGAGCACTGTGAAAAATCGCTTGGAAGGTTCTCCACTGTTCCTCAACTGTTCCACCATAAAGTCTTAGCTCCCAGTATACCTTAGCTAGTTCTTCTCTCATCCCCTTGTAATCTCCTTTGTTTAACACAAAACACTACTATTTGATTTTACTTTCTCACCCTCCATCTGTATTTTAAATTCCACCATATTGTGATTGCTCCTTCCGAGAGGATCCCTAACTATGAGATCATGAATCAATCCTGCCTCATTACACAGGACAAGATCTAGGACCGCTTGTTCCCTCGTAGGTTCCATTACATACTGTTCTAGGAAACTATCGCGGATACATTCTATAAACTCCTCCTCAAGGTTGCCTTGACCGACCTGGTTAAACCAATCGACATGTAGATTAAAATCCCCCATGATAACTGCTGTACCATTTCTACATGCATCAGTTATTTCTTTGTTTATTGCCTGCCCCACCATAACGTTACTATTTGGTGGCCGATAGACTACTCCTATCAGTGACTTTTTCGCCTTACTATTCCTGATTTCCACCCAAATGGATTCAACCTTATCCTCCATAGCACCGATATCATCCCTAACTATTGCCCGGATGTCATCTATAAATAACAGAGCAACACCACCTCCCTTACCATCCACTCTGTCCTTCCGGATATTTAACTCCCAGTCGTGACCATCCTTTAACCATGTTTCAGTAATGGCCACTAAATCATAGTCATTTACGATGATTTGTGCCATCAACTCATTAACTTTATTCCGAATACTACGAGCATTCAGGTAAAGTACACTTATGTTGGGTTTTTTTACCTCAGTTTTGAATCTTAACATATCCAGTTTTATTCCTTTTATTATTACTGGGCCTATTCACTGAGCTCCCCTCAGTCACTGCACCTTGTACTGTCGCCCTTTTAGATTTTTGACTATGTCTTCTCTGCCTTGCACTTTTCCCCTTACTTCCTTTTGCTTCTGTCCCTGTTTTACTACCTTCCAACTTCCTGCATCGGTTCCCATCCCCTGCCACATTAGTTTAAACCTCCCCAACAGCTCTAGAAAACACCCCCCCCCCCCCAGGACATCGGTTCCAGTCCTGCCCAGGTGCAGACCGTCCGGTTTGTACTGGTCCCACCTTCCCCAGAACCGATCCCAATGCCCCAGGAATTTGAATCCCTCCCTCTTGCACTATCTCTCGAGCCACGCATTCATCCTATCTATCCTGACATTCCTCCTCTGACTAGCTCGTGGCACTGGTAGCAATCCTGAGATTACTACCTTTGAGGTCATACTTTTTAGTTTAACTCCTAACTCCCTGAATTCCGCTTGTAGGACCTCATCCCGTTTTTTACCTATATCGTTGGTGCCTATATGCACCACGACAGCTGGCTGTTCACCCCCCCCCCCCCCCCCCCCCCCTCCCCCCCAGAATGTCCTGCAGCCGCTCCGAGACATCCTTGACCCTTGCACCAGGGAGGCAACATACCATCCTGGAGTCTCGATTGCGTCCAAAGAACCGCCTGTCTATTCCCCTTACGATCGAGTCCCCTATCACTATAGCCCTGCCATTTTTCTTCCTGCCCTGCTGTGCAGCAGAGCCAGCCACGGTGCCATGAACCTGGCCTCTGCTGCCTTCCCCTGGTGAGCCATCTCCCTCAACAGTATCCAAAGCGGTATATCTGTTTTGCAGGGAGATGACCGCAGGGGACACCTGCACTGCCTTCCTACTCTTGCTCTTTCTTTTGGTCACCCATTTTCTATCTCCCTCATTAATTTTCACCTGCGGTGTGACCAACTCGCTAAACGTGCTATCCACGACCTCCTCAGCATCGCGGATGCTCCAAAGTGAGTCCATCCGCAGCTCCAGAGCCGTCAAGCGGTCTAACAGGAGCTGTAACTGAACACACTTCTTGCACGTGAAAGAGCTAGGGACAGTGGACGTGTCCCTGAGCTCCTACATCGCACACGAGGAGCATAACACGGGTCTGGGATCTCCTGCCATGTCTTAAACCTTAGGTAAACTTATGCAACAACAATTTCAAAATAAAAATAAATAAATTAGACAATGAAAAGAAAAACTACTTGCCAGTCATTTACCAGGGTTAAAAAGCACCTTCTCTCACTCTGCACCGAATTACCTCACTGCACCAAATTACCAAGTTGCAATCCCACTCTCGATGTGTCTCACTCAGGATGTGTCTCCTTGAAAAGCGCTAGCTTACTGAGTGTGCTCTCTGTCTGTCTTTTATGCAGACCTCAGCTAATCGATCTCACTCATTGTGTGCGTTTAGTCTCTCACTCGTGCATTTTGTGTCTCCACTTGTACGTGTTTTGTCTCTCACACGTATTTTGTCTCTCACTCGTGTGTGTGTGTGTGTGTGTGTGGTCTCAGACTCGTGTGCGTTTGGTCTCGTGCTCGTGTGCGTTTGGTCTCGCGCTCGTGTGCGTTTGGTCTCGCGCTCGTGTGCGTTTTGCCTCGTGCGTTCTGTCTCGCGCGCGTGCGTTCTGTCTCACATTCTCGCTTTTTTTTTACTATTTTCATGAGGCTTTTAATTCCAGATTTTATGTTGAATTCAGATTTCACCATCTGCCACGGTTGGATTTGAGCCCAGGTCTTGCCCTGGGTCTCTGGATTACTAGTCGATAGCACGACACCACCCTCTTCCCCCAAATGCATCCAGCATCTTTCAGCAACGAAAGCTGAATGAATAGGTGAACCGCCAATGTTTTAGAGACTTGACATCTATTGCTCTGTGTTAAAGTGCATTCAGAAGCAAAGTTATTTTTCCTGTTTGCGTGTTCCTCCCTTTCGTGCTCGCTTTCAATTTTTCAAAACCTACTACATATCTTGCTTTTCCCAGTACTGAAAGGTCACAGACCCAAAACATTGGTTTCTCTCTCTGATTCTTCACAGCATCGGCATCCTTGGAGTTACCATTGACCAGCCATTTAACACAATCATCACCATTAATACTGGGACAACAAAAAACAGTCAGACGCTAGGAATTTTGTTACCAGTATTACAGGCTAGGGTTTAGAGAACCTGAAAGTGCATCATGGAGTTCACCTGACCCATAACTTTAAATAGATTTTGGTTATGGGGAGCGCAAGGTGTGGTGCAACAGAGAGCTAAAGTATGTTTAAACAAAAACAACGTTTATTCTGTGAATCCAGTTAACATTGTAAAACACACCCAGTAAACATCTTGGCAACTATCAACTCAAATACTCTCCCCAAAGAATACAGTACTCTATAAGTAACCCTTAATCTTTCCTTACAATATCCATAAGACAAATACCCTCTTCAACACAGACATCAGGTTTAAATTCTCGACTGAGAGCAGTTATCACTTTTAAATTAGCAAGTGATCTGAAGACATGCCTTTCATACAGAGAGAGACCAGAATTACACCTGGTTTCTCTGGATGCAGCTCCCAATCTGCAAAATGGAACTAAACACACCCTGTAGCTGACAGCCCAAAGCGATAGTAAAACAGACAGGCCAGCTCCACCCACACTCTGACATTACTGCAGCTATTTGATAAACACCCATTTCTTAAAGGTACTCTCACGTGACACCAGTAACTCGCCTGCTGCCTCCCCAAAGCTCATCGCGCCATCCACAAGGTACATATCAAGAGTATTGTGGGCGGTACTCTCCAATTGCGTGGATGAGGTGAAGCTCCAATAATACCCGAATTCAACACTCCCCAAGGTCAAGGCAGCCCGCTTCATGGTCACCCCATCCACCACCGACATTTGGTGGCAGCAGTGTGTGTCTACAAGATGCACTTATCAAGCCTCCTTTGACAGCACCTTCCAAACCCACACCCTCTACCAGCCAGAAGGACGAAAGCAGGGGATGCATGGTAACATCACCACCTGCCACTTCAGACCACACCCCACAACCGATGGGGCGACTTCACGATGGCGTGGATCACTGTTGCTCTGAGTTTTCGTCTAGTCGTGTGGCGGCTGTGGACTGTGTCCAGCCCGGCCACAATCATGGGGGGGGGGGGTGCGTTCCGCTGGCTGGGGGCTCTTCGTCAGGGCTGGGGGGACTGGTGGAGGGTGGTCCGGGAGTGGCGAGGGAGGTTACAGGGTGGCACTATCTGGCAGGCTGGGTCCGCGTGCTGCTGGCGCCATGTTGTACGATGCGGCCACTGTGCGCATGTGCGGCCACGGACCCGGCAATTCTCCAGCCGTATCTGCAGGAAAGCCGGGGCTTCACGTGGCGTGGCTGCTAGCCCCCCCCCCCCCCCCACCACCGGGGGGGACATTGGTGCGGGGGCGCCGCCTACTTTTTGGCCGTAAGACGTAAGACACAGCCGCAGAATCGGAGAATCCAGCCACATGTCTCTGACTGGATAGTGAGGAAAATTATAGTCTTAAGTTATTATTTGCAATACCATTCTCATAGAACATAGAACATAGAACACTACAGCGCAGTACGGGCCCTTCGGCCCTCGATGTTGCACCGACCTGTGAAACCATCTGAAGCCTATCTGACCTACACTATTCCATTTTCATCCATATGTCTACCCAGTGACCACTTAAATGCCCTTAAAGTTGGCGAGTCTACTACTGTTGCAGGCAGGGCGTTCCACACCCCTACTACTCTCTGAGTGAAGAAACTGCCTCTGACATCTGTCCTATATCTACCACCCCTCAATTTGAAGCTTATGTCGCCTCGTGTTGGTCATCACCATCCGAGGAAAAAGACTCTCACTGTCCACCCTATCTAACCCTCTGACTATCTTATATGTCTCTATTAAGTCACCTCTCAGCCTTCTCCTCTCTAACGAAAACAACCTCAAGTCCCTGAGCATTTCCTCATAAGACCTTCCCTCCATACCAGGCAACATCCTAGTAAATCTCCTCTGAACCATTTCCAAAGCTTCCACATCCTTCCTATAATGTGGTGACCAGAACTGCACGCAATACTCCAGGTGTGGCCGCACCAGAGTTTTGTACAGCTGCAGCATGACCTCTTGGCTCCGAAACTCAATCCCCCTACTGATAAAGGCTAGCACACCATATGCCTTCTTAACAGCCCTATTAACCTGGGTGGCAACTTTCAGGGATTTATGTACCTGGATCTCTCTGTTCATCTGCACTACCAAGAATCTTGCCATTAGCCCAGTACTCTGCATTCCTGTTACTCCTTCCAAAGTGAACCACCTCACACTTTTCCGCATTAAACTCCATCTGCCACCTCTCAGCCCAGCTCTGCAGCTTATCTATGTCCCTCTGTATCCTATAACATCCTTCAGCACTATCCACAACTCCACCGACTTTCGTGTCATCTGCAAATTTACTAACCCATCCTTCTACACCCTCTTCCAGGTCATTTATAAAAATGACAAACAGCAGTGGCCCCAAAACAGATCCTTGCGGTACACCACTAGTAACTGAACTCCAGGATGAACATTTGCCATCAATCACCACCCTCTGTCTTCTTTCAGCTAGCCAATTACTGATCCAAACCGCTAAATCACCTTCAATCCCATACTTCCTTATTTTCTGCAATAGCCTACCGTGGGGAACCTTATCAAACGCCTTACTGAAATCCATATACACCACATCAACCGCTTTACCCTCATACACCTGTTTGGTCATCTTCTCAAAAAACTCAATAAGGTTTGTGAGGTATGACCTACCCTTCACAAAACCGTGTTGATTATCGCTAATCAACTTGTTCTTTCCAAGATGATTATAAACCCTATCTCTTATAACCTTTTCCAACATTTTACCCACAACCGAAGTAAGGCTCACAGGTCTATAATTACCAGGGTTGTCTCTACTCCCCTTCTTGAACAAGGGGACAACATTTGCTATCCTCCAGTCTTCCGGCACTATATCTGTCGACAAAGGCGACATAAAGATCAAGGACAAAGGCTCTGCAATCTCCTCCCTGGCTTCCCAGAGAATCCTAGGATAAATCCCATCTGGCCCAGGGGACTTATCTATTTTTACACTTTCCAAAATTGCTAACACCTCCTCCTTGTGAACCTTAATCCCATCTAGCCTGGTCAACTGTACCTGAGTATTCTCCTCGACAACATTGTCTTTCTCCAGTATAAACACTGACGAAAATTATCCATTTAACGCTACCCCTATCTCCTCTGAAAGTGGAGATACTGCTCGGCTTCGCTTTGTAGCCCGTTATTTTGTTTAAGCCTTGCCAAAACCGACTAGAGTCTGTGTCGTTAGTCTGTGACTCTAGCTTAGTCTGGTATTGTGTCTTGGCATCTCGGACGGCTTTGTGGAGGTTGTAGCAGGATTTCTTGTATAGGTCAGGGTCATCTGACTTTAATGTCTCAGACCCCAAAGCCTTTTACACATATGTGAGAAATAGGGGATTGACTAGAGCGAGGGTGGGTCCAATCCAGGACAGTAGCGGGAGATTGTGTATTGAGTCTGAAGAGATAGGAGAGGTCTTGAATGAGTACTTTTCTTCAGTATTTACAAACGAGAGGGGCCATATTGTTGGAGAGGACAGTGTGAAACAGACTGGTAAGCTCGAGGAGATACTTGTTGGGAAGGAAGATATGGGTTGGGCATTTTGAAAAACTTGAGGATAGACAAGTCCCCCGGACCTGATGGGATATATCCAAGGATTCTATGGGAAGCAAGAGATGAAATTGCAGAGCCGTTGGCAATGATCTTTTCGTCCTCACTGTCAACAAGGGTGGTAGCAGGGGATTGGAGAGTGGCAAATGTCGTGCCCCTGTTCAAAAAAGGGAATAGGGATAACACTGGGAATTACAGGCCAATTAGTCTTACTTCGGTGGTAGGCAAAGTAATGGAAAGGGTACTGAGGGATAGGATTTCTGTGCATCAGGAAAGACACTGCTTGATTAGGGATAGTCAGCGCAGATTTGTGAGGGGTAGGTCTTGCCACACAAGTGTTATTGACTTCTTTGAGGAGGTGACCAAGCATGTGGATGAAGGTAAAGCAGTGGATGTGGTGACGGATACGCAGCGGTCTGTAAGTGGGGGGGGGGGGGGTTCCAGAAAGGGGTCAGTTACATCATTTTCTGTCAGCACTATCCCAGGGTGCCGTGACATAGTTTGGGGGCCTGGTCCCGGAATCTTTGGAATGGTAGACAGCAATGATTTGGGGTTCAGTGCATATCAAGGAGGCACCAGGCTTGTAATAGCTTAACAGGTTGGCCTTAGTGGAGGACTTGTCTTTGGTTTGTTTACAGGGGCTTTGAAAAGATAAGTTGATTGAATTGGCAAGTGAATTAAAGGTAGAGGTGCTGGTTAAAGCTAAGAAGGCAGAGATATTCGGTGTATTAGGTGAGTGCTTGGATCTGTTAGAAACACAGGAGAGCCCATGAGTAATCAGTCCAGGTAGTGTAGCATCAGAAACACTTTCTGGTGAGGAAACTGATCTGGAGGGGATTTGGTTGCAGTTCGAGAATGAGAGGGAATTAAGAAGAATGGACACACTAGAAAGAGAGTTGGAGAGGCAGGGAGTTAGAGATGCATTCCAAAGAGCATTTGAAATGTGGAAATTTGATGTGGAAATAGAAAGATTAGCACGGTAAGAAAGGAGTGAGAGAGAAGAAATCTTAACTCAAGAGGTTGATGTTAAAGGTAGAAATTGAAAGTAAAGAGGGACGAGTGGCCCTTCCCAGTCCAAATCCAACTGGGGATGTGTTTAAGTATGTACAGGCCCTACCAACATTTGAGGAAAGGGATGTAGATGCATTCCTCATGGCATTTGAGAAAATACAAACTCAAATAGAGTGGCAGAAGGAAAAGTGGACATTACCTATGCAAAGTAAATTGATGGGGCGGGTGCAGAAAGTTTATGATTCCCTGTCAGAGGGGGTGTCTAAGGATTACAACAAGGTAAAAAGGACTATTCTGGGTGCATCTGAATTAGTTCCGGAGGCATACAGGAACATTTTCAGAATTTGAGGTAACAGTTGGGTCAGAGTTATGTTGAATTTAAAAGGCTTAAGTGGAGCAATTTTGATAGTTGGTTACCAGCATTGGGAGTTGAAACTACCTGTGAGGCTCTGAGAGAAATCAGTCTCTTGGAAGAATTTAAGAATTCACTACCCTCTGTGATAAGAATCCATGTTGAAGACCAAAGGTTATGGTCACTAGACGAGCAGCAATAATGGCTGACGGTTATGAGCTGATTCATCAATTGAAACCTTTGTTCCGTCACCCCCATAATTTTGAAAAGGACAGGAAGTGCGATAGTGAAAGGAAGGCAGGTAGACTGGCTAAGGAATGGGTAGCCGGGAATGCTCTGGGATAACCTTCTCAGACCAGGAAGGAAGATGCAGAGGGTGGAGGTGAGATTTGAAGGCATTGTATTGCATTGCATTGTTACCATTGCAATGAAGTGGGACACGTTCATTCAGCATGTTGGAAGGAAAACCCATGGGATTATTGGGGTTAATAAGGAGGATTCTGACCAGGGAACAAAAGTGGAGAACACTACAGAACAGACTGTAGATCTATCCAGAACTCGGAGACCTGAGGGAAGGACTACTATCGGAGCAGGTATAGCAAATGAGGTAGGTGAGAAATTTGCAGGGTTTTTGTCTGAGGGGACAATCACCTCGTTTTAATCCAATGATGTGGCCAAACCCATAACTATTTTAAGGGACACAAATGCTCTGCAAACTCTCTTACTGGAGAGGGATAGAATAGAACAGTACAGCACAGAACAGGATCTTGGAAGAATTTAAGAATTCACTACCCTCTGGAAAGTTCAATGGTAGCTACAGTATTAGTGAATGGGATAGATGGAAATTATATGATAGCGCTGCATCTCAAGGTCTCGTGGGGGTCGAATTGACCACACACTAGCCTAGGGTGTCAGGACACTCTACATGATTTAGATGTGGAAGATTCTGCTTCAATAAGGCTTCTACATTAAATCCATTAAAGTTATCGCAAGTACAAAAAGAAATTGAATTTACGCCCTAGAATGATATCATAAAGTTGGGTTCAGCAACTGGAATTCACCTATTGTGATGGTACTGAAACTGGATGGAACTTGAAGGTTGTGTGTGGAATATCGAAACGTGAATGCAGTGACGAAAGTGGATTCATATCCAACTCCACATTTAGGAGATAGTGGGACAATCACATTTATTACAAAGATTGCCCTGTTCAGAGGATATTAGCTACTACCCCTATCATAAAGGGCTTGTGTAAGACCAGATGGGCTTTATCAGTTCTGCCATTTGGTTATGAAGAACGCACCAGCAACTTTTCAAACACTGACAAACAAGGTTATTAGAAAACTGATAATTGTGCTGTGTATATTGATGACTTGGCTTTAAGGCAAATGCGGAGCAGCATTTGTGAGCAGTTTTGGGCCCTCTAAGGAAGGATATGCTGACCTTGGAAAGGGTCCAGAGGAGGTTCACAAGAATGATCCCTGGAATTAAGAACTTGTCGTATGATGAACGGTTGAGGACTCTGGGTCTGTACTCGTTGGGAGTTTAGAAGGATAAGATCTTCTTGAAACGTACAGGATACTGCGTGACCTGGATAGAGTGGACGTGGAGAGGATGTTTCCACTTGTAGGAAAAACTAGAACCAGAGGACACCACCTCAGACTAAAGGGACGATCCTTTAAAACAGAGATGAGGAGGAATTTCTTCAGCCAGAGGGTGATGAATCTGTGGAACTCTTTGCTGCAGGAGTCTGTGGAGGCCAATTCACTGAGTGTCTTCAAGACAGATAGATAGGTTCTTGATTAATAAGGGGATCAGGGGTTATGGGGAGAAGGCAGGAGGATGAGGCTGAGAAACATATCAGCCATGATTGAATGGTGGAGCAGACTCGATGGGCCGAGTGGCCTAATTCTGCTCCTATGCCTTATGGTCTTATTTACAACATCTGAAAGAACGGTTCGATCGACGGCAAGAAGCAAATTTGCTGGTGAATTGGCTAAAAGTGAATTTGCAAAGGCACAAGTCAGATATTTAGACCATACTGCAGGATATGTTCAGGTGGCCCCATGAGATGTTAAAGTAAATGCTATTGCAGAATTCCCAGCATCTTCAACGAAAAAGGGAAGTTTTAAGATTTCTGGGCACGTGCGGCTTTCACCGAAAGTTTGTTCCAAACTTTAGCAGTTTAGTGGTTGCTCCGTTGACTGAGCTATTTAAAAAAAAAAATAAGTTCCACTGGATATTGGAGTGTCAAAATGCAGACAACAATTTAAAAACAGCATTGACAACTGCCACAGTTTTAGCGGCAGCTGATTGTGCCAAGCAGTTGAAATTGGCTATTGATGCAAGCGGTGTGGATATTGGTGCTGTGTTGCTGTAAGAAGACCGACACAGGTATTGAAAAACCAGTGGGGTATTTTCCACGCAAGCTGAATATTCATTAACAAAGACACTCCACTGTCGAGACAGAAACACCGAGTATGGTGATGGCATTGCATCATTTTGAAATTAATATCGCTCCCAATTTATCAAAAACAATTGTTGGCACAGACCATAAAAGATTTTAGAAACGTTTTGAGACCGAAATGCTGAACTTTTCAGATGGAGTTTGTTATTAATATCATTAAATTTACAGATTATAGATGGGGCTGCATGAGAAACTTTAATTGCTGAAGTATTGTCAAGAGTTTCAAATTCAAGGAAATGGGCTTTTGAATCCTGAAAAAGGGACTGAAATTAACTCAGAAATAAAAGCAAATTACTGCGGATGCTGGAATCTGAAACCAAAAGAGAAAATGCTGGAAAATCTCAGCAGGTCTGGCAGCATCTGGAGGGAGAGAAAAGAGCTAACGTTTCGAATCCAGATGACCCTTTGTCAAAGCTGAAATTAACTCTATGGCTAGAGCAAACTTGTCTATGTCATCATGTTAATGCAGCCAGCTTAGAATATAATAATAATAATCTAGTTGTCACATTCCGGCGCCTGTTCGGGTTCACTGAGGGAGAATTCAGAACGTCCAATTCACCTAACAAGGGGACATAAATTTAAGGTGAACAGTGGAAGATATAGGGGGGATGTCAGAGATAGTTTTTTTACCCAGAGAGTAGTGGGGGTATGGAATGCACTGCCTGTGGAAGGAGTTGAGTCGGAAACATTAGGGACCTTCAAGCGGCTATTGGATAGGTACATGGATTACGGTAGAATAATGGAGTGTAGATTAATTTGTTCTTAAGGGCAGCACGGTAGCATTGTGGACAGCACAATTGCTTCACAGCTCCAGGGTCCCAGGTTCGATTCCGGCTTGGGTCGCTGTCTGTGCGGAGTCTGCACATCCTCCCCGTGTGTGCGTGGGTTTCCTCCGGGTGCTCCGGTTTCCTCCCACAGTCCAAAGATGTGCAGGTTAGGTGGATTGGCCATGATAAATTGCCCTTAGTGTCCAAAATTGCCCTTAGTGTTGGATGGGGTTACTGGGTTATGGGGATAGGGTGGAGGTGTTGACCTTGGGTAGGGTGCTCTTTCCAAGAGCCGGTGCAGACTCGATGGGCCGGGTGGCCTCCTTCTGCACTGTAAATTCTATGATGATCTATGATTAATCTAGGACAAAAGGTTCGGCACAACATCGTGGGCCGAAGGGCTTGTTCTGTGCTGTATTTTTCTATGTTCCATGTTCTAAGCACGTCTTTCGGGACTTGTGGGAGGAAACTGGAGCACCCGGGGGAAACCCACGCAGACACGGGGAGAACGCGCAGGCTCCGCACAGACAGTGACCCAAGCCGGGAATCGAATCTGGGACCCTGGAGCTGTGAAGAAGCAGTGCTAACCACTGTGCTACCGTGCCGCCCTAAAACAAAGGCAGGGCAACTTGATAGATACCGAGCAAAGCCAGCTCTTGGCCTGAATTTTTGAATTATCTCCAACAAGGAAGGAGGCGTGAGAAAAAAAAGTCTTAATATTTATTTTTTGCAATATCATTGTTAGATTGTCATAGAGGGGCTTTTCACAGTAACTTCATTTGAAGCCTACTCGTGACAAGCGATTTCCATTTCCACGAGGAAACACGTTTGTATGGGTGCGACAGGTTTCATTGAATGGAGACAGAAGACTGCAAAGGTCAAACATCGAGAAAGGTGCTGTGAAGGCAGATAATTTGGAATGGTAATGAACACAGAGCCAGCACAGTTTGAATAGGAATTTACATAAGGCAAATAAAAGTAGTGGTTTAAAGTTGGCTGTTGTATTTCAAAAGGAACATATACAATTGGAAGATTATAAATAGATTAGGCAAAATTGTGTAAGTTTACGTTTAAAATATAATAGCCATAAAGTAAAAAAAGGGTTGATCAGTTATGGGGAAAGGGACTTCTAAAGGATTATTTTAGAACAGTACAGCACAGAACAGGCCCCTCGGCCCTCGATGTTGTGCCGAGCAATGATCACCCTACTCAAACCCACGTATCCACCCTATACCCGTAACCCAACAACCCCCCACCTTAACCTTACTTTTAAGGACACTACGGGCAATTTAGCATGGCCAATTCACCTAACCTGCACATCTTTGGACTGTGGGAGGAAACCGGAGCGCACGGAGGAAACCCACGCACACACGGGGAGGACGTGCAGACTCCGCACAGACAGTGACCCAGCCGGGAACCGAACCTGGGACTCTGGAGAATAAAACCGATTGAAGGAAACACTGAAGACAGTTGGAGGTGGTGGCTGTGAGATCTCGAACAAGACAGTGTGTGTGTGTTAAAGGCACATGCTTCAACCCTGTTTGCTGCCCCCTCTCAGATCACCCTAAGAACAGTAGGGCATTGTGTGGCAATGTTACTGGAATTTGCTATCAAGTAAAAATCTATAAGGACTGTTGCCATCAAAAGGGGGTTTATCCCTGAGTTTATTTTAGCTAAAAACTTTTACGAAATGTTTATAAAGTACTGTTAACTGTGTAGTAGTATTCTCGTGTTTTAAATGTTTCTTTTTCTTTACTTTTTAAAAAATAAATTTAGAGTACCCAATTCATTTTCTCCAATTAAGGAGCGATTTATTGTGGCCAATCGCCCTAGCCTGCACATCTTTGGGTTGTGGGGGTTGATGTGTTGGGTAAGCTGGGTCTGCGAGGACTGCGTTTACTGCAACAGTGAGAGAGACAGGCTTCCAACACTTGAAGAAATGCAACTTGATTTTATTGAACAACTAACTATAATACATGCTTTAACTGTGGGTTGACACGATGCTGACTTGACTGGAGACCTGAGGCTAACCTGACCAGACTATCTTACTACCACATGGTGTGTGTTCTAGTTGCTGCTCACAGGCTCTGGCTGTCTCAGAGGCTGGATCCCGAGGAAGCGGGAAAGCTAGTGCCCTCTGGCTTTATAGTGGTCGTGTCCTGTCTGGTGATTGGCTGCTGTGTTCTGTGTGTTCACTGGTCATCCTGTGTGTCCATCACTGCCTGTCTGTGCACCGTAATACACCTGTGTGTATATTATGACAGGGGTGAAACCCACGCAAACACGGGGAGAATGTGCAAACTCCACACGGACAGTGACCCAGAGCCGGGATCGAACCTGGGACCTCGGCGCCGTGAGGCAGCAGGGCAAACCCTGCAGTCCCTTTTTCTTTATTCTAATAAATGATTGACATTAATGTATAAAATCATCACAATTGGCCCGGGAGTTACTTATCTTGACTTCAGATAACACTTCTTAATACACAATTTGCAAAATACTTGCAAGAAGTCTTACAACACCAGGTTAAAGTCCAACAGGTTTGTTTCAAACACTAACTTTCGGAGCTGCTCCCTCTCCATTCACCTGAGGAAGGAGCAGTGCTCTGAAAGCTAGTGTTTGAAACAAACCTGTTGGACTTTAACCTGGTGTTGTAAGACTTCTTACTGTGCTCACCCCAGTCCAACGCCAGCATCTCCACATCATCAAAATACTTGTGGCAGCTGATTTAAATTTCCCTTTGGGATTTGGGCAGTTTTGCACTTACCACCTGCTGTTCTATCCAAATGCCAGCTCTCCTGATTAAGTGACCTACCAAAGCGGCAAATATCAACCTGGATTATACACTCAAATCTGTGGGTTGGAATTTGAGGCCACTACTCCTTGACTCAGATTACAGGGCTAACCACTGAGACAAGACTGAGACATATGAGAACATAAGAACTAGGAGCAGGAGTAGGCCATATGGGCCCTCGAGCCTGCTCCGCCATTCAATGAGATCATGGCTGATCTTTTGTGGACTCAGCTCCACTTTCCGGCCCGAACACCATAACCCTTAATCCCTTTATTCTTCAAAAATCTATCTTTACCTTAAAAACATCTAATGAAGGAGCCTCAACTGCTTCACTGGGCAAGGGATTCCATAGATTCACAACCCTTTGGGTGAAGAAGTTCCTCCTAAACTCAGTCCTAAATCTACTTCCCCTTATTTTGAGGCTATGCCCCCTAGTTCTGCTTTCACCCGCCAGTGGAAACAACCTGCCCGCATCTATCCTATCTATTTCCTTCATAATTTTATATGTTTCTATAAGATCCCCCCTCATCCTTCTAAATTCCAACGAGTACAGTCCCAGTCCACTCAACCTCTCCTTGTAATCCAACCCCTTCAGCTCTGGGGTTAACCTAGTGAATCTCCTCTGCACACCCTCCAGCACCAGTACATCCTTTAATAAAAGCAAATTACTGCGGATGCTGGAATCTGAAACCAAAAAGAAAATGCTGGAAAATCTCAACAGGTCTGGCAGCATCTGTAGGGAGAGAAAGGAGCTAACGTTTCCAGTCCAATCAAAAGCTTTATCAAAAGCTTTTGACAAAGAGTCATCGAACTCGAAACGTTAGCTCTTTTCTCTCCCTACAGATGCTGCCAGACCTGCTGAGATTTTCCAGCATTTCCTTTTTGATGCCAGTACGTCCTTTCTCAGGTAAGGAGACCAAAACTGAACACAGGTATGTAAAGGGTATTAACGAATATGGGACAAATTTGGTTAAATGGAGTTAAGGTACAGAATAGCCCAATCTTTTTAAACAACAGGGCAACTCAAGGAGTTGAATGAATATTCCATACTCCCTTGTTCCTATTCGAACCTCACTCTATACCCACCGGCACAGCGCTCACTCAAGTATCACTGCACATGGATTCTGAAATTCCAAACTATTTAAATGATCCCTCCTTGCCATTTCTGCAGAGGTACCCCACACTTTTGATGAGAAACAGACTTTTACAGTTTATTGCAAAACAAGAAACTGCAATATTTGGTTAATGAAACTAATGAGGAACACATTAGTTGGAACCTGCTGTGTTCCAAGTGAAATTTTCCAAACGTACAAAAAAAACCAAATACCCCCAAACCTGATAAACAGGATAAATGGCTGCTCCATGTGACTGG